>NW_025212722.1:19381-28224 GCF_004010195.1 Chiloscyllium plagiosum | reverse complement strand
TATTCCCCCAATTGTACTATCGCCTACCACAAGGAGATTCCTGTTGAACTCCTAACTAGTTCGAAAACATGTCCACTTTGGCCTGAAGTCTCATCTGTTTACATATAAACAAAAGGCCTCTCAACATCCTTTTTCATCTTTGTACCAAACTGGTCAAACTTGGAGCTGCTTATGACCCTTCAGGAAAACAGTATCCTTGAGAAAAGGAAGAGCTTTTAGAAAAAAGCGACCAGTTTTATGACACCTCCCCCCTTAAATAAATACATCAATATCAAAAGATGGCTTCATTTTTAAAGCCCTTCAAAAACCCGGTTTTTAGTCTAAACACACATATGCATTAGGGGCGGCAAAGTGGTTCAGTGGTTAGCACTGCTGCCTCACAGCACCAGGGTCCCAGGTTCAATTCCAGCCTCAGGTGACTGACTGTGTGGAGTTTGTACGTTCTCCCCGTGTCTGCGTGGGTTTCCTCCTGGTGCTCTGGTTTCCTCCCACAGTACAAAGATGTGCAGGTCCGGTGAATTGGCCATGCTAAATTGCCCATAGTCAGAGGGAAATGGGTCTGGGTGAGTTACTCTTCGGAGGGTCGGTGTGGACTTGTTGGGCCAAGGGGCCTGTTTCCGCACTGTAGGGAATCTAAGGGCTCTGGACGAAACGTCGCCTTTCCTGCTCTCGGATGCTGCCTGACCTGCTGTGTTTTTCCAGCAACACACTCTCGACTCTGATCTCCAGCATCTGCAGACTTCACTTTCTCTCACACGTATGCACTATACTAACTATAAACATGCAAACATGCACAACCACATGCAAAATCAGGCCACGGCAATCCCGCCACCGAATGCCTCTATCTCATTCGAGTCTCGATAACACATTTGGCAATCACATTTTCACGACCTGCCACCTGCACAATTGTCAAATGGAGTGGCTGCAACAACAAGCTCCAACGAAACTGTCTGGCATTTTTGTCCTTAAATTTCTCCACAAATGTCAATGTGTTATGATCAGTGTTTATCATTGTCTCAGATGCATTGCTGGTAATATAAACGCTGAAATGTTGTAATGCCAACACCAAGCTTAAAGTCTCTTTCCACACCCTTAAATATTTCTGTTGTTGAAATTCAACTTCCTGGAAAAATACCCGATGGCTCTTTCCAATCCCTTGTAATCTTGCGCAGGAGCACCGCACCGACACCCACATCACTGGCATTGATAGCCACCTTGAAAGTCTTTGTGTAATCCGGTGTGGCTAATACTGGGGCAGTGATTAACACAGTTTTCATGCTGTCAAATGCCTTTTGACAGTCTGCTGTGCACTGAAACTTCTTGCCCTTTTTTAACAATTCGGTGAGTGGAGCAGCCACACTGCTAACATTCGGCACAAACGTTTGGTAAAATCCACTCCATTTCAGGAACCATAGTACTGCTCTTTTCATCGACGGTGTGAGAAACTCCCCAATTACTTTCATTTTCACATCCTGTAGGACCATTTGTCCATGTCCAATAACATGGCCCAGGAACGTGACTTGGGCTTTGGCAAATTCACTTTTAGCCAGGTTTCCCACCAAGCCTGCCTTCCGGAGTCAATCAAACAAGTCCGATAAATGTAGCAAATCTTCCTTCCATGAGTGACTAAAAATCACCAGGTCATCAATGTACAGTACACACTTGTGTAATCCAGCGATGACCTTATTAGTCAGTCTGTTGAATGTGGGTGGAGTGTTTTTCATAGCAAATGGCATGACTTTGACCTGATATAGTCCATTTGGTGTTACGAAAGCTGAAATTGCCTTTGCTCTCTCTGACAGAGGTACTTGCCAGTAGCCTCTGAGCAAGTCCAACTTAGAAATGGAAGTTGCTTGTCCCATTTCTTTGACACAGTCCTCCAACCATGGAATTGGATGTGCATCAGTCTTTATAACAGCATTGACTTTGCGATAGTCCACACATAACCACTAGGTACCATCTGGCTTTGGCACCATGACTATGGTTGAGCTCCAGTCACTGTAACTCACTTCGATTGTGCCATCTTGGAGCATGCGCTCTGTCTCCTTCTGAACCTGTGCCAATTTTAGAGGGTTATGCCTATAAGGATGTTGCTTAATTGAAACAGCAGCTCCTCTATCTACATCATACACAATTAGGCTAATACTCCCCAGTTTATTTCTGCATATCTCCCCATATGATAAGTAATAACTCTTTCAGATCATTTCGATTTTCTTGTGGAAGGTAACTCAATAATTTATCCCCATTTTTGACAACTTCCTCACTGTCTAATTTGATTTGAGGAATGTCCAATTCAGAATTGTCTGAACTTGGCTCTTCCTTCTGTGCTGTAATCATTAACACCTTCTCCTCTTGCTTCCCTTCCCTCTCAAATACCTTTTGAGCATATTCACATGACACACTGTGTGAGATTTCTTCCTGTCTGGAGTCCTTATCAAGTAGTTCACCTCACTTAATTTCCTCTCGATTTGGTAAGGTCCACTAAAGCTTGCTTTTAAAGGCTCACCTATTACTGGAAGCAACACCAATATCTTATCCCCAATTGCAAAATTGTGAATTTGTGATTTCCTATCCGCTTCCTGTTTCACTGTATGCTGTGATACTTTTAAATGCTGTCCAGCCAACTCCCCTGCTCTATTCAGTCATTCTCTAAAATTTGACACATAGTCCAAATGGGTGGTCTCTGAGTTCTGACTTATTAATTTATCCAAAATCCATTTTAATGGTCCTCTTACTTCATGCCCAAAACTTAAAATCAAATCGACTGAATTTGGTCGATTCATTTGGATCACAAAAAGTACAAATGGAATTCCCTTATCCCAATCATCTGGATAATCCTCAATGTGGTCTTTAATGTTTGATGCCATCTCTCTAGCGCTCCTAGCGATTTTGGATGGTAGATTTGAATTGCTTTATTCCCAAGTTATCAATAAACTCCTTGAATAGTTTGGATATGAAGTTTAATCCTTAATCTGACTGGATCTCTGTTGGTAGTCTTTACCTGGTCACAAAAATTTGATTAATTCTTCTACAACTCTTTCAGCTTTCATGTTGCGCAGTGGGATTGCCTCTGGAAATCTATTCGACACATCAATTATTGTTAATAAATTAGATTAGATTAGATTAGATTACAGTGTGGAAACAGGCCCTTCGGCCCAACAAGTCCACACCGACCCGCCGAAGCGAAACCCACCCATACCCCTACATTTACCCCCCACCTAACACTACGGGCAATTCAGTATGGCCAATTCACCTAACCTGCACATCTTTGGACTGTGGGAGGAAACCGGAGCACCCGGAGGAAACCCACGCAGACACGGGGAGAACGTGCAAACTCCACACAGTCAGTCGCCTGAGTCGGGAATTGAACCCGGGTCTCTGGCGCTGCGAGGCAACAGTGCTAACCACTGTGCCACCGTGCCGCCCACAAAATACTTATTCCCACTTTTTGTTTGAGGTAGGGGACCTATGTAATCAATCAAAACTCTTGTGAAAGGTTCTGCAAATGCTGGAATAGGTATTAAAGGTGCAGGTTTTATTACTGACTGTGGTTTTCCGATTAGCTGTATGACACGTCTGGCAAAATTCAACTACATCTTTGTGTATTCCAGGCCAGTAAAAATGTCTTTGTATTTTAGCTGCTGTTTTCCTCACTCCTAAATGACCTCCAAGTGGTAGCTCATACGTCACTTGCAGCACCTCTTTTCTATACCCTACTGGCAAAACAATTTGTTGAATCTCTGCCCGTTTCTCATCTGCTTGAATGTGTGATGGTCTCCATTTCCTCATTAAGACATCATTTGTTAAGTAATAACACAGACGGATACATTCACTCTCCTCTGTATATGCCTTTTGATACGACTGTTTTAACTTCTCACCTTTCTGTTGTAACTCAATCAGTTTAGCAGAGCTAAAGACACTTGCACGTTTACCTATTTGCTCCTGTTCTGTCCCACTTATCTGATCAAACAAAGTCCCTGATGAAGCTATGTCAGCTTCCTTATCTGTGTCTTTTGATCTCTTCTGCTTCAAATTGTGCCTCTGTGATCTTGTGATCACACAATTGGGAAAATTCCTGAAAAGCATCCTTCATTTCTTCAGTTGCCTGCGTCTCCATTGGCTTTTCAACTACAGTAGGCAACACGCCTACCAGTAAATCAGCTATGTCATTTGCAAGGACAAATTGTATTCCTGGAGTTGAGAGTTTGTCCATTACTCCTTCACAAATTCTCCACTCTTCTCTGGACTCTCACGCCTCACTTTACATAATTGAGCACTTTTTGTCTCTCCATGAATCCCTGTGGCCAGTATCTTCTCTGGCAATAGTTCCTCAGGAGTACATATCTCCTCATCCTTCAGCATTACAGACTGAGAGGATCTTTGTCCCTTAGTATTGTAACCTCCTCACTTACTGCTCCTGGCTCACATGAATAAACATTACCCTTGCAAATATATATTTTTAAGCACATCTGGCACTTCCTCCTTAACCAACCTCTGATCATCTTGTACACTCTGAGACAGTTGTCTAACTTTCCTTGTGCTTTTTGTTACTAGTCCAATAAAATTTCCAAGCTTGTCTGGTTTTCCTACATCTGGCTTTCTCCTAGCCCACCAACACTGTGGTTTTGTGTGGCCCACTTTATTACAATGAAAACACCGGAGCTTTGCAATCTCTTTGTCCCCTTCAAGGATTTCTGTTTTACCCTGTGGTAAGTTATCCTTACGATCTTCACTGAGATCTACCTTTCCGTTTGCACGTGAGGATTTCTCTTTGCTCCAATTTCTATCCCTCATGGTATGAAACTGATTCTGGAAGCCAAACCGAGTTTTATGGACCAGCTCAAATTGATCAGCCACTTCAGCTGCTAACTTTGCTGTTTTAACTTTCTGCTCTTTCACATGTGTTTGTACTACTTCAGGCAATAAATATTTGAATTCTTCCAAAATAATTACCTCTCCAAGGGCATTAAAGGTTTGCTCGATTTTTAAAGCTCTTATCTATCTATCAAAATTACTCTGTTTGACGATCCTTTCAAACTCAATATAGGTTTGACCTGGTCCCTCCTGAGATTCCCTGAAACGTTGTCTATAAGCTTCTGGTACAAGCTCATATGCCTCAGACTCCCCAGATACCTCCTCTGATAGTGATGCAAATACTTCACTAGCCCTACCTACCAGTTTTGTTTGGATTGACAAAACCCACATTGCCACTGGCCACCGCATTTGTTTAGCCACCTTTTCAAATGAGATGGAAAAGGCTTCCACATCCTTCTCATCAGACTTAGGCAATGCTTGAACAGACTTTAACAGTTTCTCACTAGGCTTCTGACAACTGGGGCTTGCTCATCCTCACTCTCTTCCTCTTTAAACCTCGCCACAGCCTTTACCGCCACCCTTTTAACCTGACTTTCCTCCTTAAGTGTCAATTTCTGATGTTCAAATGCTGTCTCTTTTTCTCTCTGTTCTGCTGCTGTCTCTTTTTCTTTCTCTTCTGCTGCTCTCTCTTTTTCCCTCTCTTCTGCTTTTAATCATAACTCAAACTCATAGAGTCATAGAGTCATAGAGATGTACAGCATGGAAACAGACCCTGCGGTCCAACCTGTCCATGCCGACCAGATATCCCAACCCAATCTAGTCCCACCTGCCAGCACCCGGCCCAGATCCCTCCAAACCCTTCCTATTCATAAACCCATCCAAATGCCTCTTAAATGTTGCAATTGTACCAACCTCCACCACTTCTTCTGGCAGCTCATTCCATACACGTACCATCCTCTGCGTAAAAAGGTTGCCCCTTAGGTCTCTTTTATATCTTTCCCCTCTCACCCTAAACCTATGCCTCTCTAGTTCTGGACTCCCCAACCCAAGGGAAAAGACTTTGCCTATTTATCCTATCCATGCCCCTCATAATTTTGTAAACCTCTATAAGGTCACCCCTCAGCCTCCGACGCTCCAGGGAAAACAGCCCCGGCCTGTTCAGCCTCTCCCTTAGCTCAGATCCTCCAACCCTGGCAATATCCTTGTAAATCTTTTCTGAACCCTTTCAAGTTTCACAACATCTTTCCGATAGGAAGGAGACCAGAATTGCACGCAATATTCCAACAGTGGCCTAACCAATGCCCTGTACAGCTGCAACATGACCTCCTAACTCCTGTACTCAATACTCTGACCAATAAAGGAAAGCATACCATACGCCTTCTTCACTATCCTATCTACCTGCGACTCCACTTTCAAGGAGCTATGAACCTGCACTCCAAGGTCTCTTTGTTCTGATTCATATCTGCTGCCCTTTCCTTATCTCTCACCTCTAACTCAAGCTGCTTCATTTGCAATTGAATCCTTGCCATCTCTATAGATTCTGATAGTTTCTCAGGCAAGTTTAAAGGCTGAGCTGCTGCTGTAATTATCTCTCCTTTCCTCACTGAAGCAAGCAGTTCCAATTCCAGCTGGTCTGCTAATTCCTGCAGTTTGGTCTTATTCACCTTTTGCAAACCTTCCAAAGTCACTGCATGCACTTCCAGAAAACCTTTGGCGACTGAAAGAGCCATTAACTATCCCAAGGCCTTGTCTACCCAATGAAACCAATGCCCGAAATAAAGACATTAGCATCTGCCACTCGCTGTTTAAAATCTGTTATGGACTAGGCCAGACCACTCAAAACATTCTTAAGCAGGTAGGCCAGACCATAACTTTGCAGTTTGTTTTGTTAAGTGCACAGTGAAAATTACCCAGACTGAGCTTGCTAGGTTGACTACCAGGCTTTAAAACAAGACAGAAATTTATTCACAAAATTACACAATGAAGTACAAAGAGTAGAATAAAGAACCTCTACAGACCTCAGTCTATCCAAACTAGACTTAATTATGCTGTTCTGAATATATACAATGGTCCCAATAAGCAAAACCCCTTAAAAACACTAAAAATGGGACAGATTCTTACAGGTTGAAGTTAGAATGGCAGAAATAGAGAGAGAACCTGTTTCCACACAGCTGAACTCCTAACTAGTTCTGGACAAACATGACCACTTTGGCCTGAAGTCTCATATGTTTACATATAAACAAAAGGCCTCTCAACATCCTTTTTCATCTTTGTACCAAACTAGTCACCTTGGAGCCGGGAACTATTTATTACCCTTCAGAAAAACCAAGGACACAGTATCCTTGAGAAAAGGAACAGCCTTTAGAAAAAAACGAACCAGCTTTGTGACAATACAACCAATGTGGATCAGAGGACAATGGTTAGATTATCTCTCGTTGGAGATCACCCTTGTCTGGCACTTGAGAGTGTAACATTTGTGCCACACAATTGTCAGGCAATGACCATCTCCAACAAGAGAGAACCTAACTAACACCTTTTACATCAAAAGCATTACCATCACTGAAGCCCTCACAATTGACATCCTTGGGATTACTGCTGAACAGAAACTGAACAGGACTAATCATATAAATACTGTGGCTACAAGAGCAGGTCAGATGCCAGGAATACCATAGTGAGTAACTCACTTCCTGACTCCCCAATTTCTGACCATCATCTACAAGGCACAGGTCAGGAGTGTGATGGAATACTCCCCACTTGCCCTGGCTGGGGAGAGCTCCAACAACACTCAAAAAAATTCAACACCATCCAGGAGAAAGCAGCCCGGTTGATTGGCAACACATCTGTAAACGTTCATTCCCACCACCACTGACGCTCGGTATCAGCAGTGTGTACTATCTACAAGATGCAACTCAACAAAAATCCTTAGACAGCACCTTCCAAAACCATGACCATTTCAATCTCGAGGGACAAGGACAGCTGAAACACCACCAGCTGCAAATCCTCCTGCCAGGTGCTCACCACCCTGCTTGGAAAATATATTGCCGTTTGTTTATATCATTGGGTCAAAATCTTGGACTCCCATCCTAACAGCATTGTGGGTCTGACTGCAGTAGCTCAAACTTGCAGCTCACTATCTTCTCAAGGACAAATAGGGACAAACAGTAAATGCAGTGACACCCGCATCCCATGAATGACTAAAAAAAACCTTTGGTATTCAGCAACTCATCTGCTGCAGCTGCAACATATCGTTCAACCTGTCACTTCTTGAATTCCATTTGTCATTCTTAAATCATTCAATCTCAAATCCTCACTTTGTTATTCATTCATGGCTCGGAGGAGATGGTGTGGATTTGTTTATTCTCAAGTATCTGCTGTCTTTATCCTTCTTTATATGGGAGGAAAGTTTGAGGACTCTGGGTTCATACTCAATGGAGTTTAGAAGGATGAGGGGAGATCTTATTGAAATTTACAGAATACTGAATGGCCTGGACAGAGTGGACATTGGGAAGATGTTTCCATTGGCAGGAAAGATGAGGACCCGAGGGCACAGCCTTGGAGTAAAGGAAAGATCCTTTAGAACAGAGATGAGGAGAAACGTCTTCAGCCAGAGAGTGGTGAATCTATGGACTTCACTGCCACAGAAGGCTGTGGAGACCAGGTCTTTGAGTATATTTAAGACTGAGATAGATAGGTTCTTGATTGTTAAGGGAATCAAGGGTTATGGAGTGAAAGTGGGAGAATGGGGTTGAGAAAGTTATCAGAGCTGAAAAATGTGTTGCTGGAAAAGCGCAGCAGGTCAGGGAGCATCAAAGGAACAGGAGAATCGACGTTTCGGGCATAAGCCCTTCTTCAGGAATGAGGAAGGTGTGCCAAGCAAGCTAAGATAAAAGGTAGGGAGGAGGGACTTGGGGGAGGGGTGTTGGGAATGCGATAGGTGGAAGGAGGTTAAGGTGAGGGTGATAGGCCGAAGAGTGGGTGGGGACGGAGAGGTCGGGAAGAAGATTGCAGGTCAAGAAGGCGGTGCTGAG
>NW_025212722.1:0-19304 GCF_004010195.1 Chiloscyllium plagiosum | reverse complement strand
CCCAATGTAGAGGAGGCCACATCGGGTGCAGCGGATGCAGTAAATGACGTGTGTGGAGGTGCAGGTGAATTTCTGACGGATATGGAAGGATCCCTTGGGGCCTTGGAGGGAAGTGAGGGGGGAGATGTGGGCGCAAGTTTTGCATTTCTTGCGGTTGCAGGGGAAGGTGCCGGGAGTGGAAGTTGGGTCTCGACAGTCAGCCTATACTTATATAATGATACAACAACTTTGCTTACATTCTGCACTTTACACTCATGCAAGATAAAGATAAGCACAGTGCAACTATCACCTTTTTCTTCAATGTTGCTCAAGGACAGAGAAACCAAAAAGCTAAAGATGCACTCCCATTAATGAGCTTAAGATACACTCCCTATATTTTGTCAAACTATAATTACACAACCTCAGTCTTTATCTCTAGCAGTACTTTTCTACTAGAGCTAAGAGCCAAGATATTTTTTACCTTGGTCAAGTATCCCGTCATGCAGCAGTATGCTGAGTTCTTACTACTTCCACCATTCCCTCCTTGTTGATCTTCCAGATCAACACCTAAGTTTAGGATACTACCTCATCCAAAAAAGGGGGCTCATATCCTCCTGGAAAAGTGTGCATACTCATACATGCTTATTCATCATAGGGGTCATCATGGGGTATGGTCCGGTAGATGATCACTGGTTTTGGAGTGAAAACTGTGGTAGGAACGAATTGTGAACAACTACAGCCTGTAGTTCTCCATATGATACAAAGTATCAGGAGTATGATAGTAAAGGTGACGTACCCCTGACAAAGCTCAATTTCTTGACTTCCATGTGAATGTGGGTCACCAAATTGGAGACATTTTTAGAGTTGTCTGGTATGTAGGTACAGCATACCTGCCGAATAACAGCACAAGTGCCATCCTCCTTGGATAATAGAAAATCCAAGGCTAAGTGATTCTGAAGGGCCACTGTTCTAACTGTGACAAGCTCAGCATTGATCTCATCAGAGCCTCAGAGGTATCATTGACTACAGTTTCCAATCCTGTTTTTAATTGGCTCAATCCTTGATTGAGAAGGAGAAGACATCGCAATCCAGGGATTTTTTTTTAGATTAGATTACTTACAGTGTGGAAACAGGCCCTTCGACCCAACAAGTCCACACCGACCCTCCGAAGAGCAACCCACCCACACCCACTCCCCTACATTTACCCCTTCACCTAACACTACGGGCAATTTAGCATGGCCAATTCACCTAACCTGCACACCTTTGGACTGTGGGAGGAAACCGGAGCACCCGGACGAAACCCACGCAGACACGGGGAGAACGTGCAAACTCCACACAGTCAGTCGCCTGAGGCGGGAATTGAACCCAGGTCTCTGGTGCTGTGAGGCAG
The DNA here is from genome assembly GCF_004010195.1 of Chiloscyllium plagiosum. Lineage (NCBI taxonomy): Eukaryota > Metazoa > Chordata > Chondrichthyes > Orectolobiformes > Hemiscylliidae > Chiloscyllium > Chiloscyllium plagiosum. Next base: position 17,935 of record NW_025212722.1, on the reverse strand, counting down.
CAGTGCTAACCACTGTGCCACCGTGCCGCGTGATGTCTTGGACTTCAGGTGTGAAGGTAACCCATCCAAAACTCTAATGCGAGGTATTACATATCATGAATGGGTCGACAAATGGGAACATACTCAATAGTCAGTTTCTTTTCCCGCCATACGGGTGCTTTGGTAGGACTGGGGTTGATACTGGATATGAACCTTCCACATAAGTCCCTATACTGCACCCAGTGCTGTTATTATTTTCCCAGTAAAGTGGGTACCTCTGTCACTATTCATTTATCCCAGTATTCCAAATCAGCAAATTATATCTTCCATAAGGCATTTTACTACTGTTCGGGCATCATCCCTTCTGGTGGGAAATGCCTCCACCCATCTAGAGAATATATCTACCATGACCAGTATGTAGTTAAACCCTCCTGAGGGAGTCATATGGACCAAATCAATCTGCAAGTTTCCAAATGGCCCTTCATTGATAAATAGATTATCAAAATGTGCCGATGTTCTTCCTCTATTGTACTGTTGGCAAATAACACATGTTTTGGCTATTTGTTTTAAGATAGTTTATATGCCGGGAGCAAATCGTTGTTGGGCAATTTGATGTAGCATCCTCCTTTTCCTACATGCCCCTATCCATGCGCCAGCTGGGCAAGGGCATGGATGAGAGTACACAGACAGACCACCCTATCATCAGGATGCAGCTAAAGACCAGAGGCATCAGGGGAGCACCTAACACGAGCCCAGAAATTGCGCTGTGCCTCTGCAGCTGCATCCTGCGCCTGGAGAACTGCTGTAAGGTCGACAGTAGAGGGGAGTTGTATCTTAACGAAGAAGGGGACCATGACTGCACGTGCCCAAGGGGCCTCACGGGCAGCAGCATATGCAGCAGTGTTGCAGGGGCACCTCGACCTCAGAGGAAGTATGAGCTTCCCGTTTGACAACCATGACACGTGCAGGGTAAAGCACTGCCCACAATATGTTGATAAGTGTCACATGTTGAGTAGGTTTACCAGATGAGATAACAAACCCACAATTTTTCTAGAGTGTACCAAAGTCATGGACCACTCCAGAGGCATAGCGGGCATGGCAAGGATACACACATGGGTAAGGGCAAATTGCTCAGCAACCCGGGCTGAAGTCCCACAAAGGAGAGCGCATGCCTCTAGCATTTCGAAGGGAATAACGATTGTGTCACCGACAAGGAATGATCATCGGAGGGAAGCATGGACAAGCCATCAGTGAACAGGATAAAGATAGGATTGTCAAGGGACGTGGAGGATAAATTAGGCCGAGGAGAGGTCATGGAGTCGACCACCTGTAGGTGTCATGGTAGTAGGAGTCCAAGTCAGAGGAAGCAGGAAAGATGGTAGCTGGATTCACTGAGTGGACGCGGTGGAATGATAGATTCAGCTTGGACCACAGCATGACCTCACACCCAGTCCTATGGGCTGCTGGGAAATGCTGAGTAGCAGCCGAATTGAGAAGAAGCAAAACAGCATGAGGGGCCATATCAATGGTAATCCGGAACAATAGAGTTCAACTTTTCCGGTGTGGTAGCAGTGATGGCGATGGGTGGAGCTGGCTAGCAGGCCATGGACCACCGGAGGTAACTGAGAGGAGTTACAGGCCACTGGGCATTTCAGACTGCCATGGATTTACACAAGGACTCTGCTCACGAGACCCTCTCATTCGTTACCATAGAGGATGAAAGGCTTACGATAATTGGGTAAGCCCAAGGCTGGGGCCTGTGTCAGAGTAATACGGATTTCTTCAAACGCTTGCAACCGCTCGGGGGTCCAATCAACAGAACGAGGCTGACTCTTAAGGGTAACCTGACACAAAATCGCATCCGTGCACCGATATTCAGGCACCCATTGGCGGCAATAGTTCGCCAGGGTGAGAAAAGACAGTATCTCCTGTTGTGTGGAGGGTCGTGGGGCATTGAGAATAGCAGCTACACAATCAGGACCCAGACGACGCGTACTGTTCTCCAGGATGCAGCTAAGGTATTGTATTAAGGTCTGGCATAATTGTAGTCGGAGAGTGTAGTGCTGGAAAAGCACAGCAGGTCAGGCAGCATCCAAGAAGTAGGAGAATCAATGTTTCAGGCATAAGCCCTTCATCAGGAACAGCTTGGCAGCAGAAATGGGGTGCTCACAGGAGGCTAAGTGGATCAACAAGGTCACAGAATCCCGCTGACAATCAGTGTGGGACTGCAAGGTGACAAGGTGGTCATCAGCATATTGTAACACAGTGCTGCCACAGGCAGAGAGAGCTGAGACAGATCACCTCGCAACTGCCGCAGCATACACTGTCAGGCTTTCATCTAGCCCTGAGGAAGACACGTCCAGGTGAATTGTTGGCTCCTGTAGGTGAAGGCAAAGAGATCCTGGCTCTCCTCATGCAGGGCAATGGAGCAAACTGCTGAGCATCGGTGTATGACAGTGTAACAAGCCGAATCCGGGGCTCGTGAGGAAAAGGTGACATTGGTATCAGGGACGACAGTGCCACGGGGGTAACAATCTGATTAATGGCATGCAAATCCTGAACATACTGTCACTCACTGTTCCTGCCTGGTTTAGGAATAGTTAAAATGGGAGTACTACAGGGACTGCGAGTAGAATACAACAGCCCCTGAGAGAGCAGAGCATCAATAACAGGCCGACTGCCTATTTCAGCATCAGGGGACAGTCTATATTGATGAACACAACGGAGGACCGCACCAGGGCAGACAGGAACACGGAGCTGAAAGCACCAACCCCACTTGATTTTTATGGAGGGAAGAGGGGAACAGTGGGGGCATATCGTCATGGAATGAGGGTGGCTGATACCGGACACAAATTATCAACCAATGGACAGATGGGAGTCAGATGCAACTGGCGTCATCAGAGAATACAGTAATATGAAAATTCCCACAATGGGTCTCCCTTAGAGATTCACTGCAGGACAAGAATTGGATGAATTTCCTCAGGCCGATGCGGGGATTTAACACGGTCAGTGACATGGGGCACTGAGGTGGAACCCATTGCCAACAAAGCTGATTGTACAGTATCAAGCTGGACAGAAGCAAGTAGGCCCACGGGACTGAAATAAACTCCCAATTAAACTGCAGCGAACCTTACTGAGCCAAACAAGGGGCTGTGAGGTATGCATATCAGTCAGGGACTGGACCGTGGGTACAAAGGGCTATGCAATGGATGGTTTCTGGAGAGCAGGATGTAAGGAATAGGTGCTGGAAAAAACAGAAGCAGGGATTGGTGCTTCCTTTCAGATCCACTATCAGGGGGTGCAGGAGAAGTTCAGCAGGATTGTTCTGTAGTTGCCAGCAGTACAATGCAGCCTTGGTCACAGGGTCAGAGCACTGCATCAGCAAATTCAGGACCTGTCCCACAGAGTGATCAGGGAGCTCCAAGAACAGGCCCTGATCAGAACACTGGATCGAAGCACCGAGTTTACACAGGGACTGGCGAGCCAACAGGCAGACAGGTGAATTCTTGACAATGACAAATGGCTCCTCTACCTGGAGCTTACCTATCTGAATGGGAACAGGTTGGGACTGTTATTCCACCATGGGAGTTCCGCATCAGAGTGGGTTGGGTAGAATCAGGTGGGACTGTAGGCAGGCTAGTTGTATGGACTACATCCTGGTAATGTGGAGATTGAAGAGGCCGGGGCTGCTGTTCTCGCACAGTCGCTGTCAGGAGGATATTCTCAGTAACTGTATCCTCTTGAGATTCAAGCCGGGGATACAGCCCCATCACGACATTGGAAGGTCCCTCCTTCTGTGCATCAGCATCTTTCTTAGGTTTCCATTTGGGAAGTTGTTGACGCTTAGTAACCTCTAACCATTTAATGAAATAATGCATCATATAACATTTGTCCCAAGTGGGATTGCCACCTCCTTCCTGAGTAATTTCTTGCCATTCCTTAATTTACTGAAGTCAAAAGAGCTACTGTAGGGCCAACAGCCCAGGGACCATCCACAAAGATCACTAAACAAAGGAATGACAAATCCAGAATCTCATGTTTCACAGAGCACCATATCCACCTGTGATCCCACTGGAACGATGGGGGTCTCCTACCTGTTGCCGTGATCTTAGCACCTTACAATGTCTTTGTTTTGTTCACTTTTCCATCTTTGGGCCGTCTTCTGGGAGCCTCACATCCACGTTTACGGAGAGGCGCTGACTGCTGATTTCCGTAATCTACAAAGAGATGTCACTCACCAAGAAAGGAAAAGGAAAGACAAAACTGCTACCCACACCCGCACGCATTAATCTACGATAAGCACTCACAGTATTTCTCTTCTGTCCACAAGGTCTTGAAGTCTGGAGTCTATTTCAATTGGGTAGCTACCACTTCTTAGTCTCTCTCACTGCCCTGGTAAGTTTCGTCTTCTCTGTGATCTTGCCTCATCCTTTCAGTAGTCTTGGCTCAGCTAGAGTCACCGGCCAGACACTAGACAGTCTCTATACTGTGCCCCCGCGCCGTGAATGGAGCACTAGGCCTAGTCCCCCTTTCAGCTCGGACTGTACTGCACTATCTCCAGTATTTCCTCCTTTACTTCTTTTGGATCCCACATTAATTGGAATCCTGCCGACTACGCCAGATTCTGTCGAGGAAATTACTTCTTCTGAGACTTCGAGCCTTGTTGCAAAAAGCTTTATTTTTTGTGAATTCACGGAGAGGCTGGTACAGTTATCACCATCTCACAGTACTCTCTCGAGCTGAACAGTCAGCCTATACTTACACAATGATACAAACAACTTTGCTTATATTCTGCACTTTACAATAATTCAAGATAAAGATAAACACAGTGCAGCTATCACCCTTTTTCTTCGATGTTGCTCAAGGACAGAGAAACTAATGAGCTAAAGATACACTCCCTATATTTTGTCAAGCTATAGTGACACAACCTCAATTTTTATTTCTAGTAGTGTTTTTCCACTAAAGCTGTGAGCCCGAGAGCCAAGATACCTTTTGCCTTGGTCAAGTATCCCATCAGGCAGCGATATGCTAAATTCTTCTTCCTTCCACAAAAGGTATATTTGCCATAGAGGGAGTTCAGTGATGGTTCACCAGACTGTTTCTTGGAATGACCGGTTTGTCATGTGTTGTCAACTGGGCCTGTAATTCACTGGAATTTAGAAGTGTAAGAAGGGATCTTGTTGGAACGTACACAATTCTGGCAGGGCTAGACAGACTGGATGCAGGGAGGATGTTTCCACTGCCAGAACAAGTGTCACTGTCTCAGGGTATCCAGGCTATTTTGAACAGAGATTAAACATTTCTTCACTCAGAGGGTGGAGAACTTATCGACATCTCTACCACAGAAGGCTGTCAAGGCCAAATCACTAATCATGTTTAGAAAAAAAAAGATTTCTCGAGGCTAAAACAATCAAGGAGTATGGGGATAGGGTAGGAGTACAACGTTTATTTGGTGGGTCAGTAAAGTGGGCTCAATGGACCAAACGGCCTATTCCTGGTCTTAGTTTCTATTTCCTATTCCAGAACATCTCCTTAAATGTCTGCTGCTGCTTCTCTATTGATGTATCTCCTAGTTTAGTATTCAGTTCACTTCAGCTTTTAGGACCACATAGTTATCCTTATTTAAGTTTTAAGTACCAGTCTTAGATCCACTCTTCTCCCTTTCAAACCAGATATAAAATTTAATCGTACTCTGGTCACTGCTGCCTAGAGATGCCTTTACTCTGAGGCTATTAATCAATCCTTTCACATTACCCAATCACAAGTCTAATATAAACTGTTCTTTGATAGGTTCCAGAATGTGCCGCTCTAAGAAACTGTCTTGAAAGCATTATGTGGACGCCTCATTCAGACTTCCATTGTTAATCTGATTTTTCCGGTTGATAATGTAGAATCAAATCACTCATGGTTATTACTATCCTTTTATCACACGTAACCAATATTCTTTTACTTTCCCCTACATTGTAATTCTACTGAGAGGCGGGGGAGAGGAGGGGAGGGGGCGGTGGCTGTTACCCACCTTCTGAGTCATTTCTTCCCTCTGCTATTCCCATCTCCACCCAAACTGATTCTACAACCCAATGTCTTGATCCAGTAGTGTCTCATTATTGTACTAATGCCATCCATGATGAACAGTGCCATCCTTCCATCTTTACTGAGCTTCCTAATTTTCTTGAATATTCTCCAATATCCAGGACGCAAACCCTGATTATACAGCAGCCACATTTCCCTAATAGCTATCAGATCATATTTATTTACTTCACTGAGTTATCGATTCATTTACTTTAAGTGCTGTGTATATTCACAAACAATGCCTTTAGTTTTATCTTTGTGTTATCTTTGTAACATTTAGTCTTGACTATTGGTACAAACTGTGGTTTTTCTCTCTCTACCCTTTCCTTCCATTTTCTGACCTTCATTTCCTAGATTATTATTTTCTTGTCCTGACTTGACTCTTTCCTTGGTCTGCTACATCTATCCAAGCTTGATTCCTCTACTTCCCCCTTTGTTTAAATTATAGGTGTTTCCACCTCCCTCGTTTTGTGGCTTGCTGGAACACCAGTCCCAGTACTGTTCAGCTGGACAACATCCCTGTAAGCTGTACAGCCACTCTGAGGTTACACCCACCCCCAGACGTATTGAAAAATTGATTTCCACAGACCTTGGAGGGAATATTGGCTTTAATTTCCCAGTACTGATGCTGGTGCAGAACCAAGCTCCCTCACACCAGTCCTTGAGGCACATATGAATTTCTCTGACCACATTTGTTGTACGCTAATTGCACTGGCTCAGGTAGTAATTCAGAGATTATTACAGAGATGTTCTGCTTTTCAATTTAGCACCTAGTTTCTCACTCCCTCATAGAACCTCTTTCTTAATTCCACCTACATTGTTGGTACTGATGAAGACTACAAACACTGGAGGCTCCCCTTCCCAATGCCAGTTCCCCTCCAGACCAGAGGGATATATCCCAGATCCTGGCACATGTCTGGACCCATGTGTTTTGCCTCCGAGAACAATGTCATGCTGTCCTCTATTGACACTACTTTCCTTTTTGCTCCCTCTGTTGATTGCCATCATTCTCCCAGCAACACTTACTCTTATTCAATGAATTGAAAGTACTCAAACCCATTGGAAACTTGCAAAGATTGTGGCTCCTGTGCCCCTGCTCTCTGAGTCCTCTTAGTTGCCTCACTAGTTGTCATACTTCCCTGTCCCTGACTACTGGTCAAATCAGCTAACGCTATCTTAGAGAATGTTACCACAACTTGGAATCAGATGTCCAGAAAATGTCCCCCTTCACATTGCTTCTGCAGCTCAGACTCCAGTCCGTTGATTCTGAGCCGAAGTTCCTGCGTCGGCAGACACAGACTACATATCTGTTCAGTCTGGATGATGCTGGCATCCAGAAACTCCCACATCCTGCAGACACAGCACATCACCTTCCCTGCCAATTTCATTGTGATTTAGCTGATGAATAGCGGCTTATTGATTAATAATTACAGTTTACAATAAGGAAACACTACACCTCCCAGTCAGCTTTACCAGTACCTGATAAAGAACTTGCAATGCCTAAAAAGCAAAAGAGCCATGGATGTTATAATTCAGAAACAAAAACAGAAATTGCTGGAAAGGCTCAGCAGGTCTGGCAGCGTCTGAGACGAATCAGTGTTAACGTTTCATGTTTAGTGACCCTTCCTCAGAACAGCTTACAATGACTAACAGTTCTGTGCAGTTCAGCCAATGGGATCACTTTCTGGTTAATAATCTCAGGTGTTTTCCCCCATTATATTTGAAGTCAAAGAGTTGGCACTGGGAGCTGCTATGATCATCTTTGGTTTAGCTCAGTCAATGCTTGTCTTTCTGTTGTGATTTATGTTGTGCACCTCTCCATAATTTGTTCCTTCTTTGGAATTTCAGTGTTTAGTTGATTTTCTGCTTTAACCATTCCTTCTACCTCTATCCCAACAGTGATTGATTTCGGATCAATGCACAATGTGAAACAGGAGGCCTCAGTAGTGGAGAAGCTGGCCACAGAGATTCTAACGGTGAATGAGCTCTTTGTCCTGTCTGTATTCAGGCTGCCACCCAGACAGGGGGGTATTCTGCTGGGGTTCTATGCCAAGAGAGACAACATGAGATACTTGGAGGTCACTGTGATGGGCAAGATCAACAGAGGTAAGAGATGTTACTACAGTGAAAGGAATAGTGCTACATGAGGGGGTGTGAAGAGGATGGTATCGTGAGGGGGGGGGTGGTGGGAGGAGAGGAGAGATGACCCTCAGGAGATGGCAGGGTGGAATAAGGAAAGGAAAAAGAGTAGCTGATTAATGTGTTCACCCTCTCTTCTACATAGTGCTTGTCCGCTACCTGAGAGAAGACGGCAAGACTCAGTCTGTGAATTTACAAAATGCAAACTTGTCAGACGGAAACCCTCATTCCATCATCCTGCGAGTCAGTGGTCTCCAGCGTGACATGATCACCATGGAGCTGTATGTTGACTGCAGACAGGTGGATTCCAGTGTGGGGCTCCCAGCCATGGTGAAAGTACCCCCAGAGCAGGCAGATACGATCGATGTACGGACTGGTCACAGGGCTTACGCACGGATGCAGGTGAGCAACTTGGTCAGGTCGTGATCATAGTTAGTTAGTTTTCACAGCATTCTTTTGAGGGGCAGTTGATGTTTCCCAGTCCTGTGAATAACCACATTGTCAATGCAGCTCAGGAAGACTGAGGGGATAAGAGGTGGGAGATGGTCTTTGTGCTTGGGTAAGGGTAAGGGAAGTGGCGTGAAGTACTGGAAACATTGAATACTGGGGAGAGCTGACGGAATCTGAGTGTGTCTTAGCCTGCCTATGTTTTCAGTAACCTGGGTCAACTCTGGAATACATGCCACATTACCTGGTTTGCTGGTTAAAATGCAATGTGACATGATCTTCCTAAACTTCACTAGATCATGAGGAGAACAAGGATTTTTTATGGGATTGGATAACAGAGCAATATTAATGATCCACCACAGGTTGACATCACGTGAAATTGTCTAGAATTGACATATGATACAAAAAAAAAGGAGTCATTCAGCCCGTTGTGCCTGTCACTGCCATTGCTGTTTACTGATCAGAGGATGATGAGGATTTCCTGCTCTGGGGAAACTTTGATCACGCAGGAGAAGCAATCTTTTCCACTCATCCAAATCCAAGCCCTTCTTATCCTGTGTAATGCTGACTATCTGACCTCAGGCTCTGAAGAGACTGGTGTACTGATTCACTGATCCACCTAAGAATCCATCACTCTCAATTTCAATATTCTCTATCCAATTATCATGATTCCCAATAAGGACCTACGCATCTGTCTTAGAGGAGTTTTGTGGATGAAGTTGTAAGACAAACCAACAGACACAAGTGTCTTTGAAGATTCGGTCCTGCCTTCAGCTTTGATGATTGTGACACATTGACAGAATCTCCTAACTTGAATCTGACCAAACACATGGACCACTTGGAACTACACCAGGAAACCTGTTCACATGGAGACAAGAGGAATCTATCCAAGACAATCTGAAAACCTGCTGTATTAACAGCAACACTTGGGAAACAAATGCTAAGTAATTACCAAGATTATAATTTATCATCAAAAATGACATCAAGATTTTTGTAATCGAACCAAAGCAGTGTCTGAGTAAGGACAACGTGAGAAACCGAAAGACAAGGCAACAGCGTTAGCCAGCGACCTACTACTGACTCGACCAACTGACAATCATTGCACTCACTTTGTGAGGGCTCAGTCATCTAGCTGTGAACCCATAGCCACCCTTTCATATCTCACTTAGTTCGTTAGACCTTGAAGCAGGAGAAAGTCAGCCCATTGAGTTTGCTCTGTCATACAGATAGAATATAGAACATAGAATGTTACAGCGCAGTACAGGCCCTTCGACCCTCAATGTTATACCGGTCTGTGAAAATAATCTGATACCCATCTAACCTACACCGTTCTATTATTAACCATGTGTATGTCCACTGCCCATTTAAATGCTCTTAACGTCGGTGAGTCTACTACTGTTGCAGGCAAGCCATTCCACACCCCTACTACTCTCTGAGTGAAGAAACTTCCCCTAATATCTGTCCTAAATCTATCACTGCTCAATTTAAAGCTATGTCCCCTCATGTTAGCCCTCACCATCTTCGGGAAAAGGCTCTCACTGTCCACCCAATCTAACCCTCTGATTATCTTATACATCTTGATTAAGTCACCTCTCAACCTTCTTCTCTAAAATGAAAAAAGCCTCAGTTCCCTCAGCCTTTCCTCATAAGACATTCCCTCCATACCAGGCAACATCTTCGTGAATCTCCTCTGAACCCTTTTCAAAGCTTCCACATCCTTCCTGTAATGCGGTGACCAGAACTGTACGTAATACCCCAGATACAGCTGCACCAGTGTCTTGTACAGCTGAAGCATGACCTCATGGTTCCGAAACTCAATCCCTCTATCAATAAACGCCAACACACCGTATGCCTCCTTAACAATCCTATCAACCTGGGTGACAACTTTCAGGGACTTATGCATCTGAACACAGATCTCTCTGTTCATGTGCACTGCCAAGATCATCATGGATCATCTCCACTTTCCTGCCTTTCCCCCATAACCCTTGATTCCCTTACTGACTAAAAATATCTCAACCTCAGCTTTGAATATACTTGGTGGTCCGCTCCTCTGATAGAGTCCATAGATTCACCACTCTCTGAGAGAAGAAATTTCTCCTCATTTCTATCTTAAAAAGGTAACTCCAAGAGATGAAGACGTTCCCACATGGATGAATAATCTTTCCACAACTACCCTTTCAAGCCCCCTAAGAATATTGTACATTTCAATAAGGTTGCCTCTCATTCTTTTAAACTCTAATGAGTACAAGACTAATTTGCAAATTCTCTCATAAGAAAATCCCTCCATATGTGACATCAACCTCGTGCACCTTCTCTGGACTGCCTCCAATGCCAGTATATCTGTCCCTAGATAAGGAGATAGGGTGTGGTCTGACTAGTTCCATGTATAATTTTAGCTAAACTTTCCTACTTTTTATTCCAATCCCTTTGAAATAAAACCCAGCATTGTACTTGCCATCCTATTACGTGCTGTACTTGGATGCAAGCTTTTTGTGATTTATGCGAGAGGACTCCCATTTGCTGCAGTTTTCTGCGATCCCTGCCCATTTAAATAATATTCAGCTCCTTTCCTCTTCCTGCCAAAATGTATAAGCTCACATTTTCCTCGATCTACTAGTTTTTGCCCACTCACTTAACCTGTCTATGTCCCTCTACAGAATCATAGTGTAATCCTTGCCACTTGCCTTCCTACCTATTGTGTCATCTGCAAACCTAGCTATAGTACATTCACCTTCCACATTTATGTCATTAATATATACAGTAAAGAACTGTGACCCCAGCACTGATCTCTATGGGACTATTGATTGCCATCCAGAAAATGTCTCCCTTTATCCCAACTCTGTCTTCTATTTATTAGCCAATCCAGACTAATATATTGCTTCAGCATCATAGAGCCATAGAGATATACAGCATGGAAACAGACCCTTCGGTCCAACCTGTCCATGCTGACCAGATATCCCAACCCAATCTAGTCCCACCTGCCGGCCCATATCCCTCCAAACCCTTCCTTATTCATAAACCCATCCAGATGCCTTTTAAATGTTGTAATTGTACCAGTCTCCACCACTTCCTCTGGCAGCTCGTTCCATACATATACCACCCTCTGAGTGAAAAAGATGCCCCTTAGGTCTCTTTTATATCTTTCCCCTCTCACCCTGAACCTATGCCCTCTAGTTCTGGACACCCCAGGGAAAGACCTTGTCTATTTTCCTTATCCATGTCCCTCATGATTTTATAAACCTCTATAGACTCTGATTTTACTAAGTAGTCTTATTGAACTTTATTGAACTCTTTGGAAATCCAAATGTATTAAAACTACGGGATCTCCTTTATCTATCCGGCTTCTTATCTCCTCAAAGGATTCTAAGATATGCAAGGCATGGTTTACCCTTCATCTCGTACTAAAGAAGCTACCCCAGCATCTTTTCTGTCTGTCCTTTTGAAAAAAAACACACACACCCCCCTCAGCTTTGATCTGCTTATAGCCATGTCTTTTTAAAAGCTATAAGATCATGTCTGCTTACCTGTATTTGTATGGTTTCTTGATTGGTTTTGGTCTGAATTCTGAACGGTTCACAGCAATCTCAATCTGTGGTTTGTCACCTCAGGATACCGTGTCCCATTATTATTAATTTCAGAAACTGAACTTCTGCGATCCATCATTTTGTAAGTTACATAATTATTCTGCAGGAGTGATAATTGTTTTGATTTAAAGATATATTTTGTTCATTATGTAAAAGAGAAATAAAATAATTCAATGAATGAAATGATGTTTTTGTTCTATACTCAGGGCTCATTGGAGGAATTGAAGTTATTCCTGGGAGGGACAGTGGTCCGGGTTGGCGCATTGCAGGAGTGTCCGTTTCAGAAGGATGATGCTCTAAGGAACATGGGTATGATTTGAGTTCATCTGGATTATTTCCCCCAAACTCCATACTCACATTTCGCTATTTTTAATGTTTAACGACGGGGCAGGTCGTCTTCCTCAGAATTTTTGGGCATTCTACAAGTTACAATGTCTGTCAGATATCTATCTGTGACTTAATCTAATTCAGAGCTTTCCTGAAACCTGTGTCTTCCCCCAAGAGTGAATGAGCATTGTGGACTCAGGATTCCTATCCGTGCAGTAAACTGTATTGAGTGCCCAATGTTGTCCAATATCCATTACGTGTCTTTGGTGTCCATTTTCTATGCCCTGACTGCCGGCAGCATCCACTGACTTTTCCTAGTGGAAGTGTGGTCTCTAACATCTGTTTCTAGTGCATGGGTCTGGTGATGGGCTAGAGTGACCAGTTTTTGTGAATGGTATATATTGTATATTGTAGTTCCATGGTTCAATGTCATGGGTTCGGGATTCTCTGCCTGTGTTTTTTTAGAGTCACTGTTGGTATGTGGGTGTTGCTAGCTGACCCAGCCTTTATTGCCTGTCCCTAGTTGCCTCTTGAGAAGGTAGAGGTGAGCTGCCCTGTGCTGTCCATGTGCTGCAGGTAGAACTACGAAGCTGTTAGGAAGGGAATCCCAGGATTTTGACCCAACGACACTGAAGTAACGGCGATACCTTTCCAAGTCAGGATGGAGAGTGGCTTAGTGGGGAATGTGCAGATGGTGGTGTTAAAATCAACTAGGCAAATGTGAGGACTGCAAATGCCTGAAATCCGAGTCTACATTAGAGTGGTGCTGGAAAAGCACAGCAGGTCAGGCAGCATCCAAGGACCAGGAAAATCAATGTTTCGGGCAAAAGCCCTTCAGGAATGAAGGCAGTGAGTCTTTGGGGTGGAGAGAGGGGTGGCACGGTGGCTCAGTGGTTAGCACTGCTGCCTCACAACACCAGTGACCTGGTTCAATTCCCGCCTCAGGCAACTGTCTGTGTAGAGTTTACACATTCTCCCCGTGTCTGCGTGGGTTCCCTCCGGGTGCTCCAGTTTCCTCCCACAATCCAAAGATGTGCAGGTTAGGTGAATTGACCATGCTAAATTGCCCGTAGTGTTATGTGCATTAGTCAGGGGTGAATGTAGGGGAATGGGTCTGGGTGGGTTGCTCTTCAGAGGGTCGGTGTGGACTTGCTGGGCTGAAGGGCCTGTTTCCACGCTATAGTGATTTAATCAAATAAATGGGAGGGGGTGGGACTGGGGAGAAGGTAGCCAAGAGTACAATAGGTGGAAGGAGGTGGGCATGAAGGTGATAGGTCGGAGAGGAGGTTGGAGCAGATAGGTGGGAAGGAAGATTGGCGGGTAGGACAGGTCATGAGGATGGTGCTGAGCTGGTAGGTGGAACCGGGGTAAGGTGAGGGGAAGGGAAATGAGGAAACTGGTGAAATCCACATTGATGCCCTGGGATTGATGTGTTCTGAGGCGGAAGATGAGGCTTTCTTCCTCCAGGCGTCGGGTGGTGAGGGAGCGGCGGTGGAGGAGGCCCAGGACCTGCATGTCCTCGGCAGAGTGGGAGGGGGAGTTGAAATGTTGAGCCACGGGGTGGTGGGGTTGATTGGTGCGGGTGTCCTGGAGATGTTCCCTAAAGCGCTCTGCAAGAAGGCGTCCGGTCTCCCCAATGTAGAGGAGACCGCATCGGGAGCAATGGATACAATAAATGATATTGGTGGATGTGCAGGTAAAACTTTGGATGCGGAAGACTCCTTTGGGGCCTTGGATGGAGGTGAGGGAGGAGGTTTTGCAATTCCTGCAGTGCCAGGGGAAGGTGCCAGGACGGGAGGGTGGGTTGTTGGGGGGCGTGGACCTGACCAGATAGTCACGGAGGGAACAGTCTTTGCGGAAAACGGCAAGGGGTGGGAAGGGAAATATATCCCTGGTGCTGGGATCTGTTTGGAGGTGGCGGAAATGTCGGCGGATGATGTGGTTTATGCAAAGTTTGGTAGGGTGGAAGATGTTGCAGGAATTGTAAAATGTGCGCCCACACTTCCCCCCTCACCTCCATCCAAGGCCCCGAAGAAGCCTTCCATATCCATCAAAGTTGAATAAGCCATTACTAATTTAACCTGGAGTAGTGTTTGTAGAGGAATAAAACGGTGTTATTTTCTGGGTCTGTAAATTGTGAAGGAGCAAAAATGGCCTTTAATAGAGTGATATGTACTTCTTGTCAGATGTGGGAGTTTAAAGAGAGTTTAAGAGTTACTGTGGATTATATCTGCCATAAATACTGTTGGCTGCGAATCTTATCAGATCGAATGGATCGGTTGGAGAGACAGTTAGAAGCAATGAGGAATTTATAGCAGCAACAGTATGTGATGGATGGCAGTTATAGGAAGGGGGGAAAGTCTCAGATACAGTCACATAGATGGGTTAACTCAGGAAGGGTAAGAGAGGTAGGCAGCTAGTGCAGGAGACTTTTGTGGATATACCCATTTCAAACAGGTATGCTGTTTTGGAAAATGTAGGGGTGATGCATTCTCAGGGGAACGTAGCACGAACAGCCATGTTTCTGGTATTGAAACTGGCTCTAATGAAATGAGGGGTACGTTGGGTTCCAAGAGATCAATTGTGTTAGGGGATTCTCTAGTCAGAGGTACAGACAAACGTTTCTGTGGCCAGCAGCGAAAAAGCAGAATGGTGTGTTGTTTCCCTGGTAACAGGATCAAGGATGTCTCAGAGAGGGTGCAGAATGTTCTCACGGGGGAGAGAGGCCAGCAAGAGGTCATTGTCCACATTGGAACCAATGACATAGGAAGGGAAAAGGTTGAGACTCTGAAGGGAGACTACAGAGAGTTAGGCAGAAATTTAAAAAGGAGGTCCTCAAGGGTAGTAATATCTGGATTACGAGCTAGTGAGGGCAGGAATAGGAGGATAGAGCAGATGAATGCATGGCTGAGGAGCTGGTGTATGGGAGAAGGATTCACATTTTTGGATCATTGGAATCTCTTTTGGGCTAGAAATGACCTAATTTGGAAGGGGACTAATATACTGGAAGGGAAATTTGCTAGAACTGCTCGGGAGGATTTAAACTAGTAAGGTGGGGTGGGACCCAGAGAGATAGTGAGGAAAGAGATCGATCTGAGATGGGTATAGTTGAGAACAGAAGTGAGTCAAACAGTCAGGACAGGCAGGGACAAGGTAGGACTAATAAATTAAACTGCATTTATTTCAGTGCAAGGGGTCTAATGGGGAAAGCAGATGAACTCAGGGCATGGTTAGGAACATGGGACTGGGATATCATAGCAATTACAGAAACATGGCTCAGGGATGGGCAGGACTGGCAGCTTAACGTTACAGGATACAAATGCTACAGGAAGGACAGAAAGGGAGGCAAGAGAGGAGGGGGAGTGGCATTTTTGATAAGGGATAGCATTACAGCTGTGCTGAAGGAGGATATTCCCGGAAATACATCCAGGGAAGTTATTTGGGTGGAACTGAGAAATAAGAAAGGGATGATCATCTTATTGGGATTATATTATAGACCCCCTAATAGTCATAGAGAAATTGAGAAACAAACTTGTAAGGAGATCTCAGCTATCTGTAAGAATAATAGGGTGGTTATGGTAGGGGATTTTAACTTTATAGACTGGGACTGCCATAGGGAGAGGCTGAACAGGCTCAGGCTGTTTTCCCTGGAGCGTTTACAAAATTATGAGGGGCTTGGATAGGGTAAATGGACAAAGTCTTTTCTCTGGGGTCGGGAAGTCCAGAACTAGAGGGCATAGGTTTAGGGTGAGAGGGGAAAGATATAAAAGAGACCTATGGGGTGACTTTTTCACGCAGAGGGTGGTACGTGCATGGAATAAGCTGCCAGAGGAAGTGGTGGAGGCTGGTACAATTTTTACATTTAAAAGGTGTTTGGATGGGTACATGATTAGGGAGGGTTTGGAGGGATATGGGTCGGGTGCTGGCAGGTGGGACTAGGTTGGTTGGGATATCTGGTCGGCATGGACAGGTTGGACCAAAGGGTCTGTTTCCATGTTGTACATCTCTATGACTCTATGACTTTAAAGTTTCACCCGCGCATCCACCAATGCCATTTATTATATCTGTTGCTCCCAATGCGGTCTCCTCTACATTGGGGAGACTGGACACCTTCTCGCAGAGCGCTTTAGGGAACACCTTCAGGACACCCGCACCAATCAACCACACCGCCCCCCGTGGCCCAACATTTCAACTCCCCCTCCCACTCTTCCGAGGACATGGAGGTCCTGGACCTCCTCCATGGCTGCTCCCTCACCACCCGATGCCTGGAGAAGAACGCTTCATCTTCCACCTCGGAACAATTCATCCCCAGGGCATCAATGTGGACTTCACCAGTTTCCTCATCTCCCCTCCCCCCACCTCACCCCAGCTCCAACCTTCCAGCTCAGCATCATCCTCATGACCTGTCCTACCTGCCAATCTCCCTTCCCACCTATCCACTCCACCATCCTCTCTGACCTATCACCTTCATCCCCACCCCCATCCACCTATTGTACTCTTCTCCCAGCCCCACCCTCCTCCCATTTATCAGTCCACCCTGGAGGCTTGCTGCTTCATTCCTGACGAAGGGTTTTTGCCTGAAATGTTGATTTTCCTGCTCCTCGGATGCTGCCAGATCTGCTGTGCTTTTCCAGCACCACTCTAATCTAGACTCAGGTGGTCATGTTCCCTTGCATCTGCTGCCCTTGGCCTTCGAGATGGAAGTGGCTGTGGGTTTAGAAGGTGTTGTCTGAATATCTTTGGTGAATTGCTGCAGTGCATCTTCTAGATAGTACACACTGCTGCTACTGAGCGTTGGAGGTGGAGGGAGTGGATGCTTCTGGATGTGGGGCCAATCAGGCGGTTGCTTTGTCCCAGATGGTGTCAAGCTTCTCGAGTATTGTTAGGGCTGCCCTCATTTGGGAAAGTGGGGAGTATTCCATCACACTCCTGACTGATGCCTTGTCAATGATGGTCAGGAATTGAGGTGAGTTACTCACTTCAGTATTCCTAGCTTCTGACCTGCTCTTGTAGCCACTTTGTTGAGTTTCTAGTCAATGGTAATCCCCAGGGTGTTGATCATGGGGGTAACACTATTAATTGTCAAGGGGCGATGTTTAGATTGTGTCATATTGGTGATGGTAATAGCCTGCCATTGATGTTACTCGCCACTTGTCAGCTCAGGCCTGGATATTGTCCAGTTCTTGTTGTATTTGAATATGGACTGTTTCAGCATCTGAGGAGTTGCGAATGGTGCTGAACACTGTAAAATCATCATCAAACATCCTTCCTCTGACCGTATAATGGAGGGAAAGCATTGATGAAGCAGCTGAAGATGGTTGGGCCTAGGATACTACTCTGAGGAACTCCTGCAGAGATATCCTGGAGTTGAGATGACTGATCTCCAA
>NW_025212721.1:27272-28219 GCF_004010195.1 Chiloscyllium plagiosum | reverse complement strand
GGTAAAAACAACAATCTCTTCATCAATATCAGTAAAACCAAGGAGCTGGCCATTGACATCAGGAAGCAGAGTAGAATGTAATTTCGCCCCCCCCCCCCTGCCATCTGCATCAATGGTGCTGAGGTGGAGGATGATCAAAAGCATCAAGATCCTGGGAGTGCTCATCACTATCAATCTGTCCTGGTCAACCCACATCAATGCGATGGTCAAGAAACCATATGAACGTCTGTACTTCCTCAGGAGGCCAAGGACAATCAGCATCTCCACAAGGTCTCTAATTGATTTGTATAGATTCACCATAGAAAGCATCCAGTGTGGATGCTTCATGGTTTTGTCACACAATTGCTCTTCCCACGACCGCAAGAAACTACAGAGAATTGTGAACACAGCCCAGTCCATCACACAAACCAGCCTTCCACCCACTGCTTCCATCTCTATTTCCTGCTGCCTTGGGAAAGCAGCCAACATTATCAAAGACCCCTCCCACCCCTTCTCTCTTCCATCTTCCATCTTCTTCTTTTGGGCAGAAGATATAAAAGTTTACAAACAAATTCAAGAACAGCTTCCTCCCTGCTGTTATCAGGCTTTCGAACAGACCTCTCAAATGTTAATTTTGATCTCTCTCTGCATCTTCTTTGTGGCTGTAACAGTGTATTCAGAATCTGGTTTCCAGCGTCTGCAGTCATTGTTTTTACCTCGTTGATTTTAACCCTACTGCGACTCCTCTTGCAAGGATGCCTGCCTTGAAGAAGTTTTCCTCCTCTCTCTACAAGAATCTCAGGGAGTCTCTCTCCCACTGCAACTCCCAGGTCATTTCCTCTGCCCTGAAGCTCTTCAACCATGTCCTGAAACAAACCCGCTACCACATTTGCTTCCTCAGCGCCTGCCTCCGTAACCAACTCATCCCACCCGGACTCCGGACCACCTTTAAACCAGCAGAGTTCAGA
>NW_025212721.1:20793-24005 GCF_004010195.1 Chiloscyllium plagiosum | reverse complement strand
GCAGGGCATGGCAGGGCAGGACAAAGCAGGGCAGGGAAGGGCAGGGCAGGGCTGAGCATGACAGGGCAGGACAGGGCAGGGCAGCACAGGGCAGAGCTGGGCAGTGCAAGGCAGGGGAGGGCAGGAAGCACAGGGCAGGGCAGGACAGGGCAGGGCAGGGGTGGGAAAGGCAGGGCAAGGCACGGCAGGACAGGGCAGAAATGGGCAGGGCAGGACAGGGCAGTGCAGGGATAGGCAGGGCAGGATAGGGCAGGGCAGGACAGGACAGGACAGGAGAGGGACAGGGCAGGACAGGACGGGGCAGGGCAAGACAGCACAGGGCAGAACTGGGCAGGGCAGGACAGGACAGGGCAGGGAAAGGGCAGGGCAGGGCAGGACAAGGCAGTGCAGGGAAGGGAAGGGCAGAACTGGGCAGGGCAGGACAGGACAGGGCAGGGAAAGGGCAGGGCAAGTCAGGACAAGGCAGTGCAGGGAAGGGAAGGGCAGAACTGGGCAGGGCAGGACAGGACAGGGCAGGGAAAGGGCAGTACAGGAAGGGACAGGGCAGGGCAGAACTGGGCAGGGCAGGACAGGAGAGGGCAGTGTAATGCAAGGCAGGGCAAGGCAAGGACAGGGCAAGGACAGGGCAAGACAGGGAAGAGAAGGGCAGGGCAGGGCAGGACAGGGCTGGGCAGGGCAAGGAATGGAAGGACCGGGCAGGACAGGAAGGGACAGGGCTGGGCAGGGCAGGGCAGGACAGGGCAGGTCAGGACAGGGCAGGACAGGGCAGGGCAGGACAGGGCAGGGCAGGACAGGGCAAGGACAGGGCCAGGACAGGACAAGGCAGGACAGGGCAGGGTAGGGGAGGGCAGGGCATGACAGGGCAGGCCAGGGCTGGACAGGGCAGGGCAGGGCAGGACAGGGCAGGGTAGGACAGAGGAGGACAGCAGAGGGCAGGGTAGGGCAGGGCAGGGCAGGTCAGGACAGGGCAGGGCAGGACAGGGCAGAACTGGGCAGGGCAGGACAAGGCAGGGCAGGGAAAGGCAGGGCAGGGTAGAGCATGACAGGGCAGGGCAGGACAGGGCAGGGCAGTGCAAGGCAGGACAAGACAGGGAAGGGACGGGCAGGGCAAGGCAAGGCAGGGCAGGCCAGGGCAGGGCAGGGCTGGATAGGGTAGAGCAGGACAGGGCAGGACAGGACACGGCAGGGCAGGGCAGGAGAGGGCAGGAGAGGGCAGGACAAGGCAGGACAAGGCAGGACAGGGCAGGACAGGGCAGAACTGGGCAGGGAAGGGCAGGGCAGGGAAAGGCAGGACAAGGCAGGGCAGGGAAGGGAAGGGCAGGACAAAGCAGGGCAGGACAGGGCAGGGCAGGAAGTACAGGGTAGGGCAGGGCTAGGAAAGGCAGGGCAGGGCAAGGCATGGCAGGACAGGGCAGAACTGGGCAGGGCAGTGCAGGGATAGGCAGGGAAGGACAGGACAGGACAGGAGAGGGACAGGGTAGGACAGGACAGGGCAGGGCAGGACAGCACAGGGCAGAACTGGGCAGGGCAGGACAGGACGGGGCAGGGAAAGGGCAGGGCAGGCAGGACAAGGCAGTGCATGGTAGGGCAGGACAGGGCAGGGCAGAGCATGACAGGGCAGGACTGGGCAGGGCAGGGCAGGAAAAGGCAGGACAGGGACAGGATTGGACAGGACAGGGCAAGACAGGACAGAGCAGGGCAGTGCAAGGCAGGACAGGGCAGGGCAGGACAAGGCAGGACAAGGCAGGGCAGGGCAGGACAGGGCAGGGCAGGAAAAGGCAGGACAGGCCAGGGCAAGGCAGGACAGGGACAGGATTGGAGAGGACAGGGCAAGGCAGGACATAGCAGGGCAGGGCAGCACAGGGCAGGGCAGGACAGGGCACGGCAGGACAGGGCAGGGCAGGACAGGACAAGGCAGGACAGGGCAGGACAGGGCAGCATAGGGCAGGGCAGGACAGGGCAGGGCAGGGCAGGCCGGGCCAGGGCAGGGCAGGGCAGGGTAGGCCAGGGCAGGGCAGGGCAGGCCAGGGCAGGCCAGGGCAGGGCAGGGCAGGGCAGGGGAGGATAGGGCAGGGGAGGATAGGGCACGGCAGGACAGGGCAGGGCAGGACAGGACAAGGCAGGACAGGGCAGGACAGGGCAGCATAGGGCAGGGCAGGGCAGGGCAGGGCAGGGCAGGGCAGGCCAGGGCAGGGCAGGGCACCATAGGGCAGGACAGGGCAGGATAAGGCAGGGCAGGACAAGGCAGGACAGGGTAGGACAGGACAGGGCAGGACAGGGCAGAACTGGGCAGGGCAGGGCAGCATAGGGGAGGGCAGGGAAGGACAGTGCAGGGCAGGACAGGCCAGGGCAGGACAAGGCAGGGCAGGACAAGGCAGGGCAGGACAGGACAAGGCAGGACAGGGTAGGACAGGACAGGGCAGGACAGGGCAGAACTGGGCAGGGCAGGACAGGGCAAGGCAGGGCAGGGAAAGGCAGGGTAGGGTAGAGCATGACAGGACAGGGCAGGGCAGGGCAAGGCAGGACAAGGCAGGGCAGGGAAGGGAAGGGCAGGACAAGGTAGGGCAGGGCAGGACAAAGCAGAGCAGGGCAGGGCCGAGCTTGAGAGGGCAGGGCAGCACAGGGCAGAGCAGGGCAGTGCAAGGCAGGACAGGGCAGGGCAGGACAAGGCAGGGCAGGGCAGGACAGGAAAGGACAGGACAGGACAGGACAGGGCAGGGCAGGACAGGGCAGGGCAAAGCAGGGCTGGGAAAGGCAGGGTAGGGTAGAGCATGACAGGACAGGGCAGGGCAGGGCAAGGCAGGACAAGGCAGGGCAGGGAAGGGAAGGGCAGGACAGGGCAGGGCAGGGCAGGACAAAGCAGGGCAGGGCAGGGCCAAGCATGACAGGGCAGGACAGGGCAGGGCAGCACAGGGCAGAGCAGGACAAGGCAGGGCAGGGCAGGACAGGAAAGGACAGGACAGGACAGGGCAGGACAGGGCAGGACAGGGCAGCATAGGGCAGGGCAGGGAAGGACAGTACAGGGCAGGACAGGCCAGGGCAGGACAAGGCAGGGCAGGACAAGGCAGGACAGGGTAGGACAGGACAGGGCAGGACAGGGCAGAACTGGGCAGGGCAGGACAGGGCAGGGCAGGGCAGGGAAAGGCAGGGTAGGGTAGAGCATGACAGGACAGGGCAGGGCAGGGCAAGGCAGGACAAGGCAGGGCAGGGCA
>NW_025212721.1:10214-13067 GCF_004010195.1 Chiloscyllium plagiosum | reverse complement strand
TGGCCGGGCCCCTCGCTGAGATATTTGTATCGTCATGACTCACGGGTGAGGTGCAGGAAGACTGGAGGTTGGCTCACGCGGTGCCACTGTTTGAGAAGGGCGGTAGGGACAAGCCAGGGAACTATAGACCGGGTGAGCCTGACCTCGGCGGTGGGCAAGTTGTTGGAGGGAATCCTGAGGGATGGGATGTATTTGGAAAGGCAAGGACTGATTCGGGATAGTCAACATGACTTTGTGTGTGGGAAGTAACAAAGAGGGTTGATGAGGGCAGAGCGGTAGATGTGATCTATTTGGACTTCAGTAAGGCGTTCGACATGAGAGCAAGGTTAGATCTCATGGAATACAGGGAGAACTAGCCATTCGGATACAGAACTGGCTCAAAGGGAGAAGACAGAGAGTGGTGGTGGAGGGTTGTTTTTCAGACTGGAGGCCTGTGACCAGTGGAGTGCCACAAGGATCGGTGCTGGGCCCTCTACTTTTCGTCATTTACAAAAATGATTCGGATGCGAGTATCAGAGGGACAGTTAGTAAGTTTGCAGCTGACCCCAATACTGGAGGTGTGGTGGACAGCGAAGAGGGTTACCCTCAGAATACATCAGGATCTGCACACTCTCTCTCTTTCTCGTGCACACACACCCTCACATGCAAACTCTCTTTCTCGTGCACACACACACACACCCTCACATGCACACTGTCTTTCTCATCACACAATCACTCACATGCACACTCTCTCTCCTTCCCGTTCAGAGACACTCACTCTCTTTCCCGTGCACACTCTCTCTCTTTCTCGTGCACACACACACACTCATTCACATGCACACTGTTTCATGCACAGACACATTCACATGCACAGTGCCTCGTGCACACACACCCTCACATGCATACTCGCTTTCTCGTGCACACACACACATGCACAGTCTCTGTCTTTCCCATGCACACACACACTAGCACCCTCTCTCTCTTGTGCACACTCAATCACATGCACACTCTCTCGTGCACACGACACTCATGCACCTTCTCTCTGTCTCATGCACACACACTCACATGCACACCCTCATTCTCGTGCACACACACACATGCACCCTCTATTGTGCACTCAGACACTCACTTGCACACTCTCTCATGCACTCACGCTCTCTCGTGCACACATACACTCACATGCACACTCTCTCGTGCAAACACACACACATGCACACTCTCTCGTGCACACACACTCACATGCACACTCTCTCCTGCAAACACACACACGTGCCACTCTCTGATGCACACACACTTACATGCACAGTCTCTCTTTCTCATGCACACACACACTCACATGCACACTCTCTCGTGCACACACACACTCACCTGCACACTCTCTCATGCACACACACACACACTCACCTGCACACTCTCTCGTGCACACACATACTCCATGCACACACTCACATGCACTCACATGCACACTCTCTCATGAACACACACTCACCTGCACACTCTCTCGTGCACACACACACTCACCTGCACACTCTCTCGTGCACACACACACCCAACTGCACACTCTCTCATGCACACACACACTCACCTGCACAGTCTCTCACTTTCTTGTGCACACACAGTCACAAGCACACTCTCTCTTTCTCGTGCACGCACACACTCACCTGCACACTCTCTCTCTTTCTCGTGCACACACACTCACATGCGCTCACATACACTCTCTTTCTCATGCACTGTCTGACTTGCACACTCTCTCTTTCTCGTGCACACACACACTCACCTGCACACTCTCTCTTTCTCGTGCACTCACTCAATTGCACACTCTCTCTCTTTCTCTTGCATGCGCACACTCACTCTCTTTCTCGTGCATGCACACACTCACATGCACATTCTCTCTCTTTCTCGTGCACGCACACACTCACCTGCACATTCTCTTTCTTGTGCATGCACACACTTACCTGCACACTCTCTCTTTCTCGTGCACTCACTCACTTGCACACTCTCTCTCTTTCTCTTGCATGCGCACACTCACTCTCTTTCTCGTGCATGCACACACTCACCTGCACACTCTCTCTCTTTCTCGTGCACGCACACACTCACCTGCACACTCTCTCTCTTTCTCGTGCACGCACACACTCAACTGCACACTCTCTCTCTTTCTCGTGCACGCACACACTCACCTGCACACTCTCTTTCTCGTGCACGCACACACTCACCTGCACACTCTCTCTTTCTCGTGCACTCACTCACATGCACACTCTCTCTCTTTCTCTTGCACGTGCACACTCACTCTCTTTATCGTGCATGCACACACTCACATGCACATTCTCTCTCTTTCTCGTGCACACACATGCACACTCTCTTTCTCATGCACACACACACTCACATGCATAGTCTCTCTCTTTCTCGTGCACACACACTCACATGCACATTCTCTCTTTCTCGTGCACACACATGCACACTCTCTCTCTCTCGTGCACGCACACACTCACAAGCACACTGTCTCTGGACACATACTCACATGCACACTCTCTTTCTCATGCACACACACTCACATGCACACTCTCTCTCTTTCTCGTACACACACACAAGCACACTCTCTTTCTCATGCACTCACGCTCACAAGCAAACACTCTCTTTCTCGTGCACACACACATGCACTCTTTCCCGTGTACACACACTCACATGCACAGTTTCTCATGCTCACACACACTCACATGCACATCCTCTTTCTCGTGCACTCACACTCACTTGCACGCTCTCTCTGTTTCTCGAGCACACACACTCACTTGCACTCTCTCTCGTGCACACACATACTCATATACACATTCTCTCGTTCCCATGCACACACACACTCACATGCACATCCTCTTTCTC
>NW_025212721.1:1291-9501 GCF_004010195.1 Chiloscyllium plagiosum | reverse complement strand
TGTGCACACACACTCACATGCACACACTCTCTTTCACGTGCACACACACATGCACACTCTCCCTTTCGCGTGCACACACACACTCACATGCACACTCCATCTCTTTCTCGTGCACACACACACTCACATGCACACTCTCTTTCTCGTGCATGCACACACTCACATGCACACTCTCTTTCTCATGCACGCACACACTCACATGCACACTCTCTTTCTCGTGCACACACACACACACTCACATGCACACACACACTCACATGCACACACTCTCTTTCTCGTGCGCACACACACTCACATGCACACTCTCTTTCCTGTGCGCACACACTCATATGCACACACACTCTTTCTCGTGCGCACACACACTCACATGCACACACACTCTTTCTCGTGCGCACACACTCACATGCACACTCTCTCTCTTTCCCGTGCACACACACTTACATGCACACTCTCTCTTTCCCGTGCACACACACTCACATGCACACTCTCTCTTTCTCGTGCACACACATACTCACATGCACACTCTCTCTCTCGTGCATACACACACTCACAAGCACACTGTCTTGTGCACACACACTCACATGCACACTCTCTCTTTCTCGTGCACACACACATGCACACTCTCTCTTTCGCGTGCACACACACACTCACATGCACCCTCTCTTTCCCGTGCACACACACACACTCACATGCATACTCTCTCTCTTTCTCGAGCACACACACTCACATGCACACACTCTCTTTCTCGTGCACACACACACACTCACATGCACACTCTCTCTCTTTCCCGTGCACATACACACTCACATGCACACTCTCTTTCTCGTGCGCACACGCACTCACAAGCACACTCTCTCTCTCTTTCCCGTGCACATACACACTCACATGCACACTCTCTCTCTCATGCACACACGTACTCACATGCACACTCTCTCGTGCATGCACACACACATGCACACTCTCTCTCTTTCCCCTGCGCACACACACTCACATGCACACTCTCTTTCCCGTGCACCCACACACACTCACATGCACACTCTCTCTTTCTCGTGCACACATACACTCACATGCACACACTCTCTTTCCCATGCACACACACTCACATGCACACTCTCTCTCTCTCGTGCACGCACACACTCACAAGCACACTGTCTCGTGGACACACACTCACATGCACACTCTCTTTCTCGTGCCCACACACTCACATGCACACTCTCTCTTTCTCGTACATGCACACAAGCACACTCTCTCTCTCTTTCTCATGCACTCATACTCACAAGCAAACACTCTCTCGTGCACACACACATGCACTCTTTCTCGTGCAGACACACTCACATGCGGACTCTCTTTCTCATGCACACACACACTCACATGCACACTCTCTCTGTTTCTCGAACACACACACTCACATGCACACTCTCTCGTGCACACACACACACTCACCTGTCTTGTGCACACACACTCACATGCACACTCTCTCTTTCTCGTGCAAACACATACTCACATGCACACTCTCTCTCTCGTGCATGCACACACTCACAAGCACACTGTCTTGTGCACACACACTCACATGCACACTCTCTCTTTCTCGTGCAAACACATACTCACATGCACACTCTCTCTCTCGTGCATGCACACACTCACAAGCACACTGTCTTGTGCACACACACTCACATGCACACTCTCTCTTTCTCGTGCAAACACATACTCACATGCACACTCTCTCTCTCGTGCATGCACACACTCACAAGCACACTGTCTTGTGCACACACACTCACATGCACACTCTCTCTTTCTCGTGCAAACACATACTCACATGCACACTCTCTCTCTCGTGCATGCACACACTCACAAGCACACTGTCTTGTGCACACACACTCACATGCACACTCTCTCTTTCTCGTGCAAACACATACTCACATGCACACTCTCTCTCTCGTGCATGCACACACTCACAAGCACACTGTCTTGTGCACACACACTCACATGCACACTCTCTCTTTCTCGTGCAAACACATACTCACATGCACACTCTCTCTCTCGTGCATGCACACACTCACAAGCACACTGTCTTGTGCACACACACTCACATGCACACTCTCTCTCTCGTGCATGCACACACTCACAAGCTCTCTTTCGCGTGCGCACACACTCACATGCACACTCTCTCTTTCTCGTGCAAACACATACTCACATGCACATTCTCTCATGCATGCACACACTCACAAGCACACTGTCTTGTGCACACACACTCACATGCACACTCTCTCTCTCATGCACGCACACACTCACATGCACACACTCTCTTTCTCGTGCACACACACACACTCACATGCACACACTCTCTTTCTCGTGCACACAAACACACTCACATGCCCCCATCTCTTTCTCGTGCGCACACACACTCACATGCACACTCTCTCTTTCTCATGCACGCACACACTCACATGCACACTCTCTTTCCCGTGCACACACACACTCACATGCACACTCTCTCTCTTTCTCATGCACACACACACTCACATGCACTCTCTCTTTCTCGTGCACACACACTCACATGCACACACTCTCTTTCTCGTGCACACACACACTCACATGCACACACTCTCTTTCTCGTGCACACACACACACTCACATGCACACACTCTCTTTCTCGTGCACACAAACACACTCACATGCCCCCATCTCTTTCTCGTGCGCACACACACTCACATGCACACTCTCTCTTTCTCATGCACACACACACTCACATGCACACACTCTTTCTCGTGCACACACACTCACATGCACACTCTCTCTATCCCGTGCACAGACACACTCACATGCACACTCTATCTCGTGCACACACACACTCACATGCACATACTATCTCGTGCACACACACACTCACATGCACACTCTCTCTGTTTCCCGTGCACACACACTCACATGCACACTCTCTCTTTCTCGTGCGCACACACACTCACATGCACACTCTCTCTTTCTTGTGTGCACACACACTCACATGCACACACTCTTTTTCTCGTGCACGCACACATACTCAAATGCACACTCTCTCGTGCACGCACACACTCACAAGCACACTGTCTTGTGCACACACACTCACATGCACACACTCTCTTTCACGTGCACACACACATGCACACTCTCCCTTTCGCGTGCACACACACACTCACATGCACACTCCATCTCTTTCTCGTGCACACACACTCACATGCACACACTCTTTTTCTCGTGCACGCACACATACTCAAATGCACACTCTCTTGTGCAGGCACACACTCACAAGCACACTGTCTTGTGCACACACACTCACATGCACACACTCTCTTTCTCGTGCGCACACACACTCACATGCACACTCTCTTTCCTGTGCGCACACACTCACATGCACACACACTCTTTCTCGTGCGCACACACACTCACATGCACACTCTCTCTCTTTCTCGTGCACACACACACTCACATGCAAACTCTCTTTCGCGTGCGCACACACTCACCTGCACACTCTCTCTTTCTCGTGCACACACTCACATGCACACTCACTCTCTTTCTCGTGCATGCACACACTCACCTGCACACTCTCTCTCTTTCTCGTGCACACACACTCACATGCACACTCTCTCTCTTTCTTGTGCACGCACACACTCACATGCACACTCTCTCTTTCTCGTGCACACACACACTCACATGCACACTCTCTCTCTTTCTCGTGCACACACATGCACACTCTCTTTCTCGTGCACACACACTCACATGCATAGTCTCTCTCTTTCTCGTGCACACACACTCACATGCACACTCATTCTCTTTCTCGTGCATGCACACACCCACATGCACATTTTCTCTTTCTCGTGCACACACTCACCTGCACACTCTCTCTCTCTTTCTCGTGCACGCACACACTCACATGCACATTTTCTCTCTTTCTCATGCACGCACACACTCACATGCACACTCACTCTTTCTTGTGCACACACACTCACATACACATTTTCTCTTTCTCGTGCCTGCACACTCACTCTCTTTCTCGTGCACGCACATACTCACCTGCACTCTCTTTCTCGTGCATGCACACACTCACATGCACATTTTGTCTCTTTCTCGTGCACGCACACACTCTCTCTTTCTCGTGCACACACATTCTCTCTCTTTCTCGTGCACACTCTCACATGCACACTCTGTTTCTTGTGAACTCGCTCACATGCACACTCTTTCTCGTGCACGCACATGCTCTCTCTTTCTCATGCACACTCTCACATGCACACACTCTCTTTCTCGTGCACTTGCTCACTCTCTCTTTCTCGTGCACGCACACTCTTTCTCGTGCACGCACATACTCACTTTCTTGTGCACTCGCTCACATGCACACTCTCTCTCTTTCTCGTGCATGCACACACTCTCTCTTTCTCGTGCACACTCTCACATGCACACACTCTCTTTCTCGTGCACACACACACTCTTTGTTGTGCACCCACACTTACATGCACTGTCTCTTTCTCGTGCACTCACTCACATGCACACTCTTTCTCGTGCACACACTCACTCACCTGCACACTCATTCTTTCTCATGCACTCACTACTCACATGCACACTCTCTCTCTCATGCATGCACACACTCACAAGCACACTGTCTTGTGCACACACTCACATGCACACTCTCTTTCTCGTGCACACACACATGCACTGTTGTGCACCCACACTTACATGCACTGTCTCTTTCTCGTGCACTCACTCACATGCACACTCTTTCTCGTGCACACACTCACTCACCTGCACACTCATTCTTTCTCATGCACTCACACTCACATGCACACTCATTCTTTCTTGTGCACACACTCACATGCACACTCTCTTTCTCCTGCACGCACACACTCACAAGCACACTCTCTTTCTCGTGCACGCACACACTCATTCTCTCTCGTGCACACACACTCACCTGCACACACTCTCTCTCTCTTTCTTGTGCACTCACACTCTCATTCGCCTGCACGCACACACTCACCTGCACACTCTCTCTCTTTCTCCTGCACTTACACTCACGTGCACACTCTCTCTTTGTCGTGCACTCACACGGTCCCTTTCTCGTGCATTCACTCACATGCACATCTCTTTCTCGTGCAGGCACACACTCACCTGCACACTCACTCTTTCTCATGCACTCACACTCATTCGCCTTCTCGTGCACACACTTACATGCAAACTCTCTTGCTCCTGCACACACTTTCTCGTGCACGCGCACACTCTTTCTCATGCACGCACACACTCACATGCACACTCTCTCTCTCGTGCACTCACACACTCACCTGCACCGTCTCTCTCTTTCTCGTGCACACACACTCACACTCTCTCTTTCTTGTGCACGCACACACTCTCTCGTGCACTCTCTCTCTCTCTAAGGACCCTGCTTTTCAACGCCCCCCCCCCCGTTAATGGAAATACTCAAGTCACATGAGAGAGAGAGAGAGCCTGTTCGTAAACAAGTCAGAATTTATTTATCGCCCACTCAGAAGTACCCAGGCTTCCACGTCAACTGTTAGCCGACCCCCTGACCGAACCGAGATTTTACTGTTCCAATAAATATAAGTCGCACCCGTGGCAAAATGACGGAACTCAGTCTCCCTCCGAATCGGATGACGTCTCCGCGGATATCACTTCAGAAGGAACGTCTTCCCGGTCACAGGAACGCACGCCCTGCGGGGAATGTGGGCCGCGGCGCTCACTCGGTGACCGGAATTCGATTTCCCCTGGGCTCTGCGGCTTTCCTCAGACGGCCGCCCGCTCCCTTCCTCCCGCCTCCAGCACCACGCCGATCCGCAAAAGCCCCGTGCGCGTGCACGAGGAAGAGAGAGAGAGAGCTTGGGCATGTGTGCGTGCACGAGGATGTGCGCGTGCACGATAAAGAGTGAACCTGTGTGTGCGCGCGCATGAGAAAGAGGGTGTGCGTGTGAGTATGCGTGTGCACGAGAAAGTGTGTGTGCGAGAGAGGTGATTGCGTGTGCACGAGAGTGTGCATGAGTACGCATGTGCACGAAAGTGAGCATGTGTGTGCATGAGAGAGAGAGCTGGTGCATGTGTGTGCACGAGAATGCGCATGTGAGTGTGTGCACGAGAAAGAGTGTGAGCATGCGAGCCTGTGTGTGCACGAGGCTGAGCATGTGTGTGCATGAGAAAGAGAGTGCACGAGTTTGTGCGCGCACGGGAAAGAGTGTGCATGTGAGTGGCCCTGTGCACGGAAAAGAATGAGTGTGTGTGCGCGCGCGCGCTCGAAAGAGAGAACGTATGTGAGCGTGTGTGTGCACGAGAGAGTGTGCACATGAGCGTGTGTGCACGAGAGAGTGAGCATGTGATTGTGCGGGCACGAGAAAGAGAGAGCGCGCATGTGAGTGTGCGAGAGTGTACGACAAAGGGAGACAGCTCAATCTCCTGGCAGGGCCAATCGTCGAAACGGTCAGATTTAGATTCAATTGGTTTTCCTATTCCGAAGCGCTCGGTTTGGCAGCAAGGGGCTCACCTCGAGCCGTTTGGCAATAAATCCGCCCCCGGGCCATGACGCCGCCCTCGCACAGACCCACGTCTCCCAGGTTTGAGCTACAGGGAGAGGCCGGCGGGGGGGGGGCTGTTTTCCCCGGAGCGTCTGAGGGGGGTGACCTTATAGAGGTTTATAAAATCACGAGGGGTGGAGGGTAAATAGACAAGATCTCTCCCCACCCACCCACCCCCCCCCGGGGTCCAGAACTAGTGGGGGGGGGTGTAGGTTTAAGGGGAGAGGGAGCCCCGAGGGGTAAGATGGGTATACTCTAGGCCTTGAGCTCCATAATCCAGGCCCACACTCCCTCCCTCCCGGTGCCCAGTACTGAGGGAGGGCCGCACTGTCGGAGGGAGATGGATATACTCTAGGCCTCATCTCTGATCTCTCTCTCTCTCTCTCTCTCTCTCTTTCTGAAGGGATGTCTGTCCAGGGGGACGAGGTGGAGCTGAGCGAAGGAGCCGAAGAGGACGCGCTCTCAGCATCTGGACCCCACGCGACCGATGGCCTCGACGGCGGGGGCCCGACCGGGTCCGTTTCTGACAGCACGGACCCCAGGACCCCCACGCCCCCCTCGTCCAGGTCTCCCCTCCCTGGCCAGACCGCGCGCTCACCCCCTAGCTCAAAACCCAGGCCCTCTCAGCACTCCCGGTCCTCGCCCTCCCGCAGAGGCTGCGTGACTCTTCCCCCACCACCCTGCCTCTTGGCCGCTCAGGAACCTTCGCGGTTCTGGCCCACCTCAGTCACCCTTGGGCCCTGGGCGCCGGTCGCCGCCCCTCCCGGGCCTGGCTTCCTGTCCGGGGTCGGTCCTAACCCTTTGCCTGGGCCCACGGCCTACACCCGGTCACTTGCACACACTCCCAGTAGTGGCCCACAGACGGGACTAGGCCTCAGCCCAGTCCCCAGGCCTTTGGCCTACTCCACCTCGTTTCCACACACTCCCAGTAGTGGCCCACAGACGCGACTAGGCCTCATCCCAGTCCCCAGGCCTGTGGCCTACTCTGCCTCGTTTCCACACACTGCCAGTGGCGGCCTGCAGACCAGACTAGGCCTCAGCCCAGTCCCCAGGCCTGCGGCCTACTCTGCCTGGTTTCCCCCCACTGCCAGTTGTGGCCTGCAGACGGGACTAGGCCTCAGCCCAGTCCCCAGGCCTGCGGCCTACACTTCGGCCTACCCCACCACGCCCTCAGCCACTCCCAGGCCAGGGCTGAGGATTGGGGCCCCCGTCGCCACTCGGGAACCGCCCCAGGGCCCTTCTCCAGACTTCTCTGACCCACCCTCACTGGAGGGCAGCTGCTCCTTCCTTTAGCTGGGGGGGAAACGAACGCGTCTCTCGCGCACGCGCCAACCCCCTCACGAAACCCAGTCCACGGTTACAAACCAACCCCCTCCCCCAGACCTCCTTCCTTTGGAGAAATGTCTCTCCTCATCCCAGTCCCACAAGAGGATCCTCTGTCCCGGAAAGGGGTCGGGGAACAGGAACACGGACTGTGGTGCAGGATGGCCTCCTCTGGGGCTAAAAGGGAGGGAAGGGATAGCAGGTCAGATGGACTGAGCGGGCTCCTGCATTCCGCACGAAGGATATTCCGTACCTGAGGGGTGGGGGGGAGCCGGTCTGTCATGACTGCGCCTCCGAGATGGGGAGATTGAAATTGCATACGCGTGCGGAATAGACACAGAG
>NW_025212721.1:0-835 GCF_004010195.1 Chiloscyllium plagiosum | reverse complement strand
AGAGAGAGAGAGACACAGAGAGAGAGACACAGATACACAGAGAGAGACACAGAGAGAGAATGAGTGTGTGAGGGAGTGTGAGAGAGAGAGAATGAGAATGTGTGTGAGAGAGAGAGAGAGAGACACGGAGGGTGTGTGTAAGAGGGAGCGGACAGCAGATTTTAACTCCCCTGCAGATGTCAGAAATGCTGATGTATTTAACGGCGACAATAAATTATTTCTTGATGAAAATCACAAGGGCTTCGGGACAGCGCGGGACAAACCGGGGGAGAGCATTGAGAATATCTCAATGTCCCTGGGGTGAGGTGGGAGGGGGGAAACCAACACAGGGCATGGGGTAAAGGGCCACACATCCGTGCCAGAGAGTGGGCACAGGCTTGGGGAGCAGAGGACACTGCACCCACTCGGATGGGATCCGATCAGGGAGGGGATTTGGTGTTCCGGGCGTCACAGGGAGAGACAGAGTGGGGCGGACATTACCAAGGATTGTAGTGGACAGTCAAGGATTGGAACAGGAGGGTGAGGGAGATAGGGAGGGAGTGTGGGCCTGGATTATGGAGCTCAAGGCCTAGAGTATATCCATCTCCCTTTGCTCACACACCAACTCCCCCCCCCCACCCGACCCCACAGCCCGTCATCACAGAGATACACCTTGTGCTTTTCCGTCTCTCGCAGTGAACTGCCGCAGTTTCATCGGACTCAGAGTACGTCTCCTCGGCGTGGGGCATTCCAGGGGGGCAACGGTCCGAGAGTATGTCCATCTCCCTCCGACAGTGCGGCCCTCCCTCAGTACTGGGCACCAGGAGGGAGGGAGTGTGGGTCTGGATTATGGAGC
>NW_025212720.1:8346-28214 GCF_004010195.1 Chiloscyllium plagiosum | reverse complement strand
TGTTATCTTTCATATCTCTCACCTTGTTTTCACTGCATCATGATTCCCCCTGCCTAAACACTCTTGTCCTGATGTTTCCACTAGAATTGGAGCCTTTTTTCTCAACTTTTTCGGACTATTTGACTGTAGCTCAAGTTTCTGCCAGGCTACCCCTTCTGAGTTATATCTTGGATGGTGATTCTTTTCTGATCTTTTTTAGAGATGCCCTTTCTCTGAGTTTTCTCTAACTATCTGTGTTTCATGTTTCAGCTTGTTCACCCTTCTTTCGCCCCAATATTTTTCTGATATACTGTTCTCTCACTGACAGTCCTCTGTGAATTGATATTCTCTCCCTCTTGAAAATTTCTCCCAGCCAATTATTTTCCTGGTGTATCTTTCAGACTTTGTATTGTCCTTCAAATTGCTCTGAATGTTTGACACTATTTTATGTTTCTGCCACCTCTCTCCATGATGTTATTTTTGGATTTTGCTGCTCTTTGATGTTTCTCTCAATTGAGAGCTCCCACTTTATGTCCCTTGTTTTTAAGCCTGCTCAGATGTTTCTTATACTTACATAGAATACGTCAAACACCGCCCTTCACAGTAAGTCATTGGTACTTTTTCTTTAGATCGACATCCTTGATGGTTGATATAGGTTGTGGTTTGAGAAACTGTACATGTCTTTGGAATACCTATAATTGTGAACATTATTAAGCTCATTAAAGTTCAGTGAAGTCAATTCAGATAATTTTTCATACATTAAAGCAGACAATGAGATGAGGGCAACATTTTAAATTTAATATCTTGCATCTGAAATGATATAACAATTTATAGGTTCTGAATTTCAGAGCAGTGAATTCTGAACTTTAATCTGTGTTGTGTGTTTGGATCCTATGGAGGTTTTGATGCATTCACATTCGCTGAAATTATCCAGCAAATTCAGATCATGAGGGGCTGATCTGCACAGCCGTCTGTGAAATTCTACACAAGATACAAGCATACAAATTAGGAGGAGAATAGCCCCCTCAAAGCTGCTCCACTATTTGTCAAGATTGTTCGTTAACTATGGCCTTTATTTTCTGGTCTAACCCTTATATCCCTTGACTCCCATATTCATCATAAGTCTAACTAACTCAGTCTTAAGTATATTAAATGACTGTTCACTGAGATTTCTACAGACTAATGATCCTTCATAAAAAAAACTCTCATCTTGGTTTCAAGTGGGGGACCCTTAGTTTTTAAACTGTGTCCCCTAGTTCTGGTCAGTCCTGTTAGGGAGAACTTTGTTTCAGCAATCACCCAGTTTATCTTCCTTGGGATCATAAATATTTCAATAAGATCACTTCTCATTATTCTAAATGCCAATGGATATAGGCCTAATCCCTCTTCAGAAGCCAAATTATTAATGTTCGGAATCAGTTGAATGAAATTTCTCTGCATTGCTTCTGATGCTATTATATCCTTCCTGAACTAACAAGACCAATTCTGTACACATTTCCTTTTCAATGGATGAGAATCTTCCATTTGTCTTCCCAATCATTCATTGTTCCTCAATAATAATGTTGAGCAATTCATGCACTATGACACCAAGATCCCCCGTACCTTCAAATTCTGCAATCTCTCTTCATTTAAATAAGAAACTGCATTTCTATTCCAGTCAAAATGGATAGGTTCTCATTTCCCACATTATATTCCACCTGCTATCTTTTTCCAACTCACTTAACCTATCTGTATTCCTTTGGAGACTCCTTATGTCCTATTCACAACTTATTCTCTGTTCGATCTTTGTGTCATCAGCTAAATTAACAACCATATAATCTGTCTTTTCAATCAAATTATTAATATAGATTATTAATATATATTGCAAATAATTAGAGTTTTTTGAGGAAGTAGCAAACAAGGTGGACAAATAGTAACCAGTGAGTGTGGTGAACTTGAATCTACAGAATCCACAATCCTGTTGCCTTTCATTTGTTACCTCTTGCCAACCCAAAAATGATCTATAAATATCTGCTGTCTGCTTTCTGTTAGACAAACAATCTTCAACCCATGCCAGCCAGTTACCTTTCATATCATGAGGGCTTATTTTCTATGTAATAACCCATGAAATAACACTTTGTCAAATGTCTTCTAGAAATCCAAGTTCATCACAGTCTCCGGTCACCATTTATTCACTCTGTTTGTTACTTCCTCAAAAAACTTAAGTAAATTAATCTGTGGACTGTAGTCATTCAAGAAGGCTGCTTACCACCACTTTCTCAAGAACAATTAGAGATGGGCAATAAATGGTAGTCTAACAAGTGACATCCAGACCTATGAATGAATTTGAAAAAAGCATGTTCTGGCATTTGCCAGACAGCAAGCCATTATAGATCTGATATTGTGAAATGAGACAAGCCAACAGTCCCTCACAGTGAATGTAAAATTCCATCATATTATAATTCCCAATGGCACATTAACCATGAGATCATGCTTGTTGGTCAGACATTTGTAAATTGGGGACTCCTGTACTTCCATAGTTATTGTTTCACTAATAATAACCTGTCTGTTCTTAAAGTTATTCTTAATTTAGGAACAGACCGCTGTGTTATTGTGATGTACTGAAATGTGTCTCCACTGGGTTAACTATAATTTAGTTAAAAAGAAAATCTCTTCTAAAGGAGATCTGCCTATAAATATCATACTGTCCTATATTTCATACCTGATAACTGCAGGTCATTGAAAGATAAAAAAAAAAGTACTTATGAAGTTTGGATTTAAGTGGGTTATAATGTTTACTTCATAATGGCTAATCATATAAAAATTACATCTTCAGGTCTCCCAAATTGTTTTATAGCCAGTCAACTAATTTGAAAGTGTATTCATTATTGTGTTCAAAACAAATGTCACACCCAACTTGTGCTCAACAAAGGCCCACAAATAGGAATCAAAACAAGGATCAGTTTTTGCAATGTTGGTTGAGGGATAAATGAGAGTCAGACAATGAGGAAAACTCTGCCCTTCTTCAAATAACACTACAGTGTCTTTGACATTACTAATATATGATACTTCTGACAATGAGATACTCCCTTGTAACATCATTGCAGAGTCAGCATTAAATAGTTATGCAAGGCCTGAAATGATTCATTCATAACAAATAAGACTCTGAATGAGTGGTGGGAATTTTTAGCACAAAGCTAAGGCTAACATTGAATTAAATTCACTTTTACCAGGATTGCATCAGTTTGACTGCATCTTAATTTAGAGGGAAAGGGAGATTTTGTAACTGTTTAAATGTGCTACTTACATGTTTTACAACAGCCATCTGAGTCCATATGTATTGTTCCCTGTGGAAGAGAATCAACCAATAAAAATTGTTGTTTGAAAACTCAAATCTTACAAAACTTCTGGTTATTCAATTTACAGAACAGATTTTAAAAAATTTGTAAAATGATTAGGTAAAAATTTTGTACGCACAGGTTCACAGTTATCAGGATCCAGGTGGGAGCATCTTTGATGATAGATGTTTGAAACAAGGTGAGATCCTACTTTCTCACACTCATATTTCGTGCAATTGTTCTTTGAATCTGATGTTGCAGCTCCAGGCTGTGCAATTAAAGGAAAAGAAAAGTTTTCAATGCCAAGTAACGACATAGAAAGCTGCTGCTATCCCTGAAATGTAGCTAGCTGACGGCTGTGGAGCCTGTCAGTGCTCAGACACTACAGCAGTTTGGCCAAGCCTGCAATCGTCAGTCTGCCTCCATGGACAAGTTGTCTGCTGCTGTAGAGAGGCAGGCCCAGTACCATCAGAGGCTGCTGGAGAGTTGACAATGCCTGCTGCCCCAGGCATTTGTTCTCAAGGTAAAAGACAGGGCAAAACGGGGGAGCCTTAAGCCTTGTCCAGGCTCCCCCTCCTCACAAGAAGACTGGTTGATACCATGAGGCTTCCAGCCAGAGGAGGAATCACACATAGGTCATGCTACAGTTTCTATGCAGGACACTGCAGAGGTAGCCCAGCCTTGATTGCCACCCTGCCTGCCCTGCTCCGACCCTTGAAAGTTCCAACTGGAGGGTCAACTTGCCTTTGACAAAAAAACCCTTGGCATGTCTGGCCTGTTCAGACACAAATGCCCAGGAGTTGCTTGACCAAACAACCAGAGCCAACAGGCACCACTACATCATTTCTTATCCACTGACAAGGCTGTGGTTGTAGAAGGAACATCAAATGCATCAAGTGGGAGTCACATTAGCAATGCATGTGCATGGCATCTGCTCACTCTGCCGTTGCCTACTGTTTGGCTGGCTGGTGCACAGAAGTGTATACCTGAGGGAGTTCCCTGTAGTGACAGTGACAGGGAGGTGCAAACAACATGGTCAATGGTGCAGCATGGTTAGGGAGTAGAGACACTGCATGTCTGTGCTGTCAAGATGTTGTAGGACAATGTTATTTCTATGTGAATGCCCAAAGACTGGATGCAGATATAACCCCTCCCTCACATGTTGCCCCACTAAACCTAGCTATCACAAGTCTCTTTGTGGCCATTCTCCTCAACACTGCACATTTTCTATGTGTTTCATGATTGAAACAACAGTGAGCTCTGTCAGTGGCTTCCCCCCTAAACATGAATGTACCGCTGAGACTCTCAATATCAGATTCACCTTCCTAGGTACCTATTCTGTCAACACTACAGATTTCACATTTCCTGTGATAGGGCAAATTTCATAATGAACTAGTTAACAGGTGACCTGGTGGGATATCTCACCAGGGATGGGAAGTGGGCAATATGTTAGTTGCCACCTAATATGTTTGCCCTCACAGTTTGAAACAAAGCTGGAAAATCGTTGCCCATGTCCCCATGTTTGGATTCCTAGCCCAGTCACATTACCACTAAGCTACCATCCTCTCACTAACTGAGAAGACACATTGTGATATTGCACAAAATGAAGGGAACATTTTAAAATGTAAATTTCCCAGTATTTATGCTTTAACATTGCTGGGACTGAAGGATTTCATTACATGCTTTCGAAGGCCACCCACACATTTAGAATAGAATTGTGTTTTCACTCTATTTGAGGGAAGCATCATGGGAACTTACTTTGGTACTTCAGTAAGGTAATTCCCGATACAATGCCAAATAGGGTTCTTTCCAAGTAGGCTGGTTTCACTTTGTAATTGGTTGTTATAGAGGATTCGTACCTTAATATTACACTGATTTAGTCTCAACTGGAGTGCCTTGCCCAATTCTGGACATTGCACTTTAGGAAGGATGAGCAGCTTTTAGAAACGGTGCAGGAAAGAAAGATTTTCAGGATGAGGGACTTAGTCAGATGAATAGATTGGAGAAGATGGGTGCATTGGTGGCTCAGTGGTTAGCACTGCTGCCTCACAGCACCAGGGACCTGGGTTTGATTCCACCATTGAGTGACTGTCGGTGTGGAGTTTACACATTTCCCTAGGATAGGATGGGATGATCTGTGGACTCAATGTGCTGAATGGCCTGGAATAACACTGTTGGGATTCTATGAATTTAAGATAAAGTTTAGGGGAGATTTGATGAAGCTGTTCAAAACCATGAACTTTCTAAACAGAATAGATGGAGAAAAATACTGTTCCCATTGGCAAAAGGGTTGAGAGCCAGAATACATATTTTTTTAAAGATGAGTAAAAGAACATGAAAATATAATATTTTTATATAGCCAGTGATTAGGATCTGGAATGCATTCCTTGCACGTGTGAGGCTGCAGATACAGTTGGGGCTTTCGTAAGCAAAATGGGTAATCATTTGAAGAAGAAAGATTTTCACCACTCAGGGGGAAGGAATGGAATTAACTGGATTGCACTTGTAGAGACACAGCAGGAAAACAATGAGCTCAATAGTCTCTATTTTTGCTGTAACCATTCCAAGACTCTACAATTCTACTTTTAAATTTAAATATTTATCAATTCCCTAAGCAAAAAGCATATCTCCAAATTTTTACTCACAGTTTTGCTCTTGATTCATGATCATGTTGCATTTTTCTGAACCTCATCAACTTGCTCATCACTTGCAAGTTGTCCCAATTCAGTTCCTTTGACTAAATCTACACTTTTTGTTTAACAGAGTAACTTGACAATTCCAAATAATATCCCTTATTTAAAAGCATACTACAGCTCACATTGGTTCAAGTAGAAACCCATTAAACATTTCAAGTAGTTTTTTCACATAACAAAATAGTTGAATATTCCATTCTAACACAATGCCTCAAAATCTTAAATAGATGTGGATTATTATGCTGACACTAAATTATTATGCAATACACAATATAATATGCATACCTGGAGGATTATTGGTGGTTTATTTGGGATCTCAATTATACAGTCAACCTGTGTACAATTCCCACAACATTGTCCTTTCACTTCCTTATACTTAAAACCCTGCGAGGAAGCAATAGACTGATGAGCATTGTTCAAGTAAAGAAGAATTATTACTGATTTATGAATTGCATACTTACCGGTGGACAATGAGAATCACACTTGATGGGAGTACACTTGATAGCTTTGTGCTGTGTTGATGGATCAGTTTCATTAGTACATTTACAGTTCTCACAAGGGTCCTGAGGAACAACCATTCCTGGCTGGAAAAGAAGATGTAGCTTTCAATAAAATGGTTTGTAAAATTTTGTGGATCTTTTTATCCATCAGAATGGTGGATTCCAGTAGATAAAATTAATTAAAACTATGGATGCTTAGTTCCACCTGGTGCTTTATGGTCTGCATGAAATCCATTTGTGCATTATTTTAGCACAGATATAAATATTAAATACACAAATTTATTTTAACTGGATTGTAGTTTTAATGCTACATTAATATTTTAGCAAATAAAGAAGCACCTTGTTTCATTTTCATGACTTAAAATGTTCACTTTATTTTGTGCTGTTTTGACTTTGTGAGTTTGTCGAGAATTAGAAGTTAAAACTATGGAAACTATAAACTGAACGTGTGAGAAACACCAACAAATCATATCTCAAAATGTCTGAATGTTCTTTACCTTGTACTCAGTGTCATTGAATACACACACTGGCTTAGACTCTGAAAAATGAAATGTTATTCCATTAATTTAAGAATAGTTTACAATTAAGATGACAAGTTTAAGCGCAATTGTTATGGTGACGCCAGTAAAATGTTATTTAATTCACATTAAACAGAGTTGCGACTACTTACCACATTTGTAACTTGGACAACACTTGTCTTCATGAATATGGTATACTGGTTCATATCCAAGTTTGCAATCAAATTTCAAAGTGGGACAGTGGGTCACATTGCATTCTAAAAGAACAAAAAATTGACACTGCTTAAGAAACTTGAAGTTATTATTTCATTTCAGTACCTAATTTGAAGTGATATCAATGAGAGAAGTTTATTCAAGATAAAAAAAACAAATCTATTCAAGTAATTCACCAGTGGTATCTGAAGAGACCAGAAATACTCAAACAGTGAGTTTTGACTTTGTCAGCTCCTTTTTATTTCTTAATAGAAGAATGAACATATCTCAGCATAGGTAACAACAGGAAAACCAATGGAAAAAATATGACATTTTTTGGGTTAAGTGGGAACTGCATCGTGTTTCTTGGGGGTTTCTTGCCACAAGGCCTAGCGAGATTTCACTTATCAAACTGCCTCATTAATTACCTGCCTTGCCACATGCCATTGCTCTCATATGATCCAAGTCCCATCTTACTTCACGGTGTCCCCAGAACAAGCTGCCATTCAGCAAATTGCTGTGCACTGGGACAAGCATTGGAGATATGTTGTTGCCCCTCACTGTCAATATAATGGCACACCAGCCACAAAGTCATGCATTTACAGTATATAGCCACCACGGCTGACACTTCCTCACACAAACAATCTGATTCTCTCATCCTATTTGTTGTTTGACCAACAGACCACACAGTTTACCTGTCCTTAGCTATGTCCCACCTGAACACTTTCTAAGTCACAGTTTCTCATCCCCAGTGCCTTGCTGGACATCAGGCGCTTGTCATTGTCAGCAGGTAGGCGATGGCCAAATAGTATTATTGCTGGACTGTTAATCCAGAAACTCAGATAAATGTTCTGGGGACCCAGGTTCGAAACCTGCCACAGCAGATGGTGGAATTTGAATTCAATTTTTAAAAATCTGGAACTAAGAATCTACTGATCACCATGAAACCATTGTTGATTATTGGAGGGAGTCGCCCTGGGAGTCCTCAACATTGACTCCAGATCCCGTCAAATCTCATGCCTTCAGGTTAAACATGAGCAAGGAAACCTCCTGCTGACTACCACATAGCATCCTCCCTCAGCTGATGAATTGGTACTTCTCCATGTTGAACAAAACTTAGAGGATGCACTGAGGGTAGCAAGGGCACAAATGTACTATGGGTGAGGGATTTCAATGTCTATCACCAAGAGTGGCTCGGCAGCAGGTTCTACTGATCGAGCTGCTTGGGTCCTAAAGAACCTAGATGCTAGACTGGGTCTGCGGCAGGTGGTGAGGGGACCAACAAGAGGGAAAACATACTTGATCTCATCCTTACCATCCTGCCAACTGCAGATGTATCTGTCCATGACATTAACATAAGAATGACCACCGCACAATCCTTGTTGAGACAAAGTCCCACCTTCACTTTGAGAATAATGCCCACTGTGGCATTGTCTTCGTACTAAATAGGAAAGATTTTGAACAGATCTAGCAACTCAACACTGAGCATCTATGAGGCCCTGTGATCAACAGCAGCAGAATTGTACTTCAGCACAATCTGTAACCTGGTGGTCCGGCATATCCCGCACTCAACCATTCTCCTCAAGCCAGGGGATCAACTC
The DNA here is from genome assembly GCF_004010195.1 of Chiloscyllium plagiosum. NCBI lineage: Eukaryota > Metazoa > Chordata > Chondrichthyes > Orectolobiformes > Hemiscylliidae > Chiloscyllium > Chiloscyllium plagiosum. The sequence continues at coordinate 19,414 of NW_025212720.1, read as the reverse complement.
TGATTCAATGGAAACTGCAGGACAGCACCAGGCATACCTGAAGATGAGGTGTTAATCTTGTGAAGCCACCAAACATGACTACTTGCACACCAAACACCATAAGCAGCAAGTGATAGACAAGCTAAGCGATCACACAACCAACGGATCAGATCTAAGCTCTGCTTCCCTCCCACATCTAGTCATGAATGGTGGTGGATAATTAAACAACTGACTAGAGGAGAAGGTTCCACAAACTTCCCCATTCTCAATTATGGAAGAGCCCAGCACATCAGTATAAAAGATAAGGCTGAAGATTTCACAGCAATCTTCAGCCAGTAGTGCCGAATGGATGATGCTTCGGTTCACTCCACGTTATCAAGGAGCCCTTGCAAAATGGGCATCAGAGGGCAAACACTCTGGTGGTTAGAGTCATCCTTGACAAATGGGAAGATGATTGTGGTTGTTGGAGGTCAGTCATCTCAGCTCCAGGACATCTCTGCAGGAGTTAGTCAGGGTAGTATCCTTGGCCCAATCAGCTTAAGCTGCTTCATCAATGACCTTATCATAAGGTCAAAGGTGGGATGTTTGCCAATGATTGTACAATGTTCAGCACCATTCTCAACTCCTCAAATACCGAAGCAGTCCACGTTCAAATGCAACAAGATCTGGATAATACCCAGGCTTGGGCTGATAATTAGCAAGCACCATTCGTGCCACACAAATGCCAACTATGACCATCACGAATAAGAGACAATCTAACCACTGTCCCCTTGGCATTCAACGGTGTTACCATCACTGAATCCTCCACTAACAACATCCTGGGGGTTATCATTTACCAGAATCTCAACACATAAACGCAGTGGCAACAAGAGCAGGTCAGAAGCTAGGAATAATGCGGCAAGTAACTCACCTCCTGATTCCTCAAAGCCTGTCAACCATCTACAAGGCACAAGTCAGGAGGGTGATGAAATACTCCCCAGTTGCCTGGATGGGTGCAGCTCCAACAACCCTCAAGAAGCTTGACACCATCCAGGACAAAACAGCTTACTTGATTGGCACCACATCCACAAGCATCCAAACCCTCCATTACCGGCGCTCAGTAGCAGCAGTGTGTACTATCTACAAGATGCACTGCAGAAATTAATCAAAGATCCTTACACAGCACCTACCAAACCCACGACCACTTTGATCTAGAAGGAAAGGACAGCAGGAACACCAGCACCTTCAAGTTCCTCTCCAAGCCACTCACCATCCTGACTTAGAAACATATTGCCATTCCTTGAGTGATGCTGGGCTTAAACCTGGAATGCCCGTCCTAATGGCATGGTGGGTTGACCTGAAGCAGGTGGTATGCAGCAATTCAAGAAGGCAACTCACCACCACTTTCTCAATGGCAACTAGGGACGGGCAATAAAATGCTGGCCAGCTAGCGATGGCCACATCCTACAAATGAATTAAGAAAACAAAGGTCTGGCAGTGTCTGAGTCCAGTTCTGAAGAAGGGGTCACCAGACTCAAAAGGAAAATGGATAAGAATCTGAGGAAGAAAGAATTTCAAGACGAAGGGAAAGAATGAAGGGGTGGAACTAGCTGAATTGCTGTTGTGGAGAGTCAGCAGGGAACCAATGAGCTCAATGTCCTTTTTTTTGCTATAATCATTATAAGACTCTACAATTAAACCTTTAAATTCAAATATCTATCAATTCCCTCAGCAATAAGTATATCTCCACATTTTCACTCATATTTTTGCACTTGATTCATGATCACGTTGCATTCTTCTGAACCTCATTAATTCACTGATCACTTGATGCAAATGGGCAAAGTTTTTCTTGTTTCCAATTCAGTTATTTTGATTAACTCAACACAGTTATTTTGTTAAACAGAGCACCTTGACAATTCTGCTTTCTGCTTAACTATGTTTTCTCTCCACAGATGCTGCAAAACCTGCTGAGTTTCGCCAGAAAATTCTGTTTTTGTTTTCAGATTTCTAGCATCCCCAGTTCCTTGATTTGTTTTACTAATCTACTCGAGCCACATGTTAATCAGGTCCTGTCTGACTTGTAGCACCTGACAGAATCTAGCTCTATCACTCACAAGGATAGCTTCCTCCTCCACAATGACCTCATCGCCCTCGTCAGACGACTGCCCGCCTTCCCCCAGTTCCTCAGCATCTATCACATCATCTCATTGTCTGCTGCAGAATATAGCTCTCCAAGATAATACAGTACACTCTGTCTGGACTATACTGGCGGCCTCCCCTACACTGCTCCTAGCAACAGAACCACATCTTCACCATAGCCCTGATCAAAGCAGAAACGGCAATATATCTGAGCTCTGGCTCAGTCAAGTATTGTGTAATGAGTCATAGTTGCTGTGGCTAGTTCTTGTTCCCCAGGAACCAGCCTTGAAGGTACCTGGACTCTTAAATGCACAAATACATGAGAGTGCAGCAGGATGTCAGAGTTATGGCAGCTGCCCAGGATAGCAGACACAAAAAGAAATCATATATCGCCTGATCATTAATGGAATGGAGCCTCTTCCAGTTGATGAATTCTGCAGAGTTATGGTACTGTCTTCTCAGTGCCACTGTTCATTGGCTTTAAAAATCATGTGGAGAAAGTGAGGTCTGCAGATGCTGGAGATCAGAGATGGAAATATGTTGCTGGAAAAGCGCAGCAGGTCAGGCAGCATCTAGGGAACAGGAGAATCGACGTTTCGGGCATTAGCCCTTCTTCAGGAAGAAGGGCTAATGCCCGAAACGTCGATTCTCCTGTTCCCTAGATGCTGCCTGACCTGCTGCGCTTTTCCAGCAACATATTTCCATCTCTGATCTCCAGCATCTGCAGACCTCACTTTCTCCACATGATTTTTAAAGCCTGTTCCCTAGATGCTGCCTGACCTGCTGCGCTTTTCCAGCAACATATTTCCATCTCTGATCTCCAGCATCTGCAGACCTCACTTTCTCCACATGATTTTTAAAGCCTGTTCCCTAGATGCTGCCTGACCTGCTGCGCTTTTCCAGCAACATATTTCCATCTCTGATCTCCAGCATCTGCAGACCTCACTTTCTCCACATGATTTTTAAAGCCTGTTCCCTAGATGCTGCCTGACCTGCTGCGCTTTTCCAGCAACATATTTCCATCTCTGATCTCCAGCATCTGCAGACCTCACTTTCTCCACATGATTTTTAAAGCCAATGAACAGTGGCACTGAGAAGACAGTACCATAACTCTGCAGAATTCATCAACTGGAAGAGGCTCCATTCCATTAATGATCAGGCGATATATGATTTCTTTTTGTGTCTGCTATCCTGGGCAGCTGCCATAACTCTGACATCCTGCTGCACTCTCATGTATTTGTGCATTTAAGAGTCCAGGTACCTTCAAGGCTGGTTCCTGGGGAACAAGAACTAGCCACAGCAACTATGACTCATTACACAATACTTGACTGAGCCAGAGCTCAGATATATTGCCGTTTCTGCTTTGATCAGGGCTATGGTGAAGATGTGGTTCTGTTGCTAGGAGCAGTGTAGGGGAGGCCGCCAGTATAGTCCAGACAGAGTGTACTGTATTATCTTGGAGAGCTATATTCTGCAGCAGACAATGAGATGATGTGATAGATGCTGAGGAACTGGGGGAAGGCGGGCAGTCGTCTGACGAGGGCGATGAGGTCATTGTGGAGGAGGAAGCTATCCTTGTGAGTGATAGAGCTAGATTCTGTCAGGTGCTACAAGTCAGACAGGACCTGATTAACATGTGGCTCGAGTAGATTAGTAAAACAAATCAAGGAACTGGGGATGCTAGAAATCTGAAAACAAAAACAGAATTTTCTGGCGAAACTCAGCAGGTTTTGCAGCATCTGTGGAGAGAAAACATAGTTAAGCAGAAAGCAGAATTGTCAAGGTGCTCTGTTTAACAAAATAACTGTGTTGAGTTAATCAAAATAACTGAATTGGAAACAAGAAAAACTTTGCCCATTTGCATCAAGTGATCAGTGAATTAATGAGGTTCAGAAGAATGCAACGTGATCATGAATCAAGTGCAAAAATATGAGTGAAAATGTGGAGATATACTTATTGCTGAGGGAATTGATAGATATTTGAATTTAAAGGTTTAATTGTAGAGTCTTATAATGATTATAGCAAAAAAAAGGACATTGAGCTCATTGGTTCCCTGCTGACTCTCCACAACAGCAATTCAGCTAGTTCCACCCCTTCATTCTTTCCCTTCGTCTTGAAATTCTTTCTTCCTCAGATTCTTATCCATTTTCCTTTTGAGTCTGGTGACCCCTTCTTCAGAACTGGACTCAGACACTGCCAGACCTTTGTTTTCTTAATTCATTTGTAGGATGTGGCCATCGCTAGCTGGCCAGCATTTTATTGCCCGTCCCTAGTTGCCATTGAGAAAGTGGTGGTGAGTTGCCTTCTTGAATTGCTGCATACCACCTGCTTCAGGTCAACCCACCATGCCATTAGGACGGGCATTCCAGGTTTAAGCCCAGCATCACTCAAGGAATGGCAATATGTTTCTAAGTCAGGATGGTGAGTGGCTTGGAGAGGAACTTGAAGGTGCTGGTGTTCCTGCTGTCCTTTCCTTCTAGATCAAAGTGGTCGTGGGTTTGGTAGGTGCTGTGTAAGGATCTTTGATTAATTTCTGCAGTGCATCTTGTAGATAGTACACACTGCTGCTACTGAGCGCCGGTAATGGAGGGTTTGGATGCTTGTGGATGTGGTGCCAATCAAGTAAGCTGTTTTGTCCTGGATGGTGTCAAGCTTCTTGAGGGTTGTTGGAGCTGCACCCATCCAGGCAACTGGGGAGTATTTCATCACCCTCCTGACTTGTGCCTTGTAGATGGTTGACAGGCTTTGAGGAATCAGGAGGTGAGTTACTTGCCGCATTATTCCTAGCTTCTGACCTGCTCTTGTTGCCACTGCGTTTATGTGTTGAGATTCTGGTAAATGATAACCCCCAGGATGTTGTTAGTGGAGGATTCAGTGATGGTAACACCGTTGAATGCCAAGGGGACAGTGGTTAGATTGTCTCTTATTCGTGATGGTCATAGTTGGCATTTGTGTGGCACGAATGGTGCTTGCTAATTATCAGCCCAAGCCTGGGTATTATCCAGATCTTGTTGCATTTGAACGTGGACTGCTTCGGTATTTGAGGAGTTGAGAATGGTGCTGAACATTGTACAATCATTGGCAAACATCCCACCTTTGACCTTATGATAAGGTCATTGATGAAGCAGCTTAAGCTGATTGGGCCAAGGATACTACCCTGACTAACTCCTGCAGAGATGTCCTGGAGCTGAGATGACTGACCTCCAACAACCACAATCATCTTCCCATTTGTCAAGGATGACTCTAACCACCAGAGTGTTTGCCCTCTGATGCCCATTTTGCAAGGGCTCCTTGATAACGTGGAGTGAACCGAAGCATCATCCATTCGGCACTACTGGCTGAAGATTGCTGTGAAATCTTCAGCCTTATCTTTTATACTGATGTGCTGGGCTCTTCCATAATTGAGAATGGGGAAGTTTGTGGAACCTTCTCCTCTAGTCAGTTGTTTACTTATCCACCACCATTCATGACTAGATGTGGGAGGGAAGCAGAGCTTAGATCTGATCCGTTGGTTGTGTGATCGCTTAGCTTGTCTATCACTTGCTGCTTATGGTGTTTGGTGTGCAAGTAGTCATGTTTGGTGGCTTCACAAGATTAACACCTCATCTTCAGGTATGCCTGGTGCTGTCCTGCAGTTTCCATTGAATCAGAGTTGATCCCCTGGCTTGAGGAGAATGGTTGAGTGCGGGATATGCCGGACCATCAGGTTACAGATTGTGCTGGAGTACAATTCTGCTGCTGTTGATCACAGGGCCTCATGGATGCTCAGTGTTGAGTTGCTAGATCTGTTCAAAATCTTTCCTATTTAGTACGAAGACAATGCCACAGTGGGCATTATTCTCAAAGTGAAGGTGGGACTTTGTCTCAACAAGGATTGTGCGGTGGTCATTCTTATGTTAATGTCATGGACAGATACATCTGCAGTTGGCAGGATGGTAAGGATGAGATCAAGTATGTTTTCCCTCTTGTTGGTCCCCTCACCACCTGCCGCAGACCCAGTCTAGCATCTAGGTTCTTTAGGACCCAAGCAGCTCGATCAGTAGAACCTGCTGCCGAGCCACTCTTGGTGATAGACATTGAAATCCCTCACCCATAGTACATTTGTGCCCTTGCTACCCTCAGTGCATCCTCTAAGTTTTGTTCAACATGGAGAAGTACCAATTCATCAGCTGAGGGAGGATGCTATGTGGTAGTCAGCAGGAGGTTTCCTTGCTCATGTTTAACCTGAAGGCATGAGATTTGACGGGATCTGGAGTCAATGTTGAGGACTCCCAGGGCGACTCCCTCCAATAATCAACAATGGTTTCATGGTGATCAGTAGATTCTTAGTTCCAGATTTTTAAAAATTGAATTCAAATTCCACCATCTGCTGTGGCAGGTTTCGAACCTGGGTCCCCAGAACATTTATCTGAGTTTCTGGATTAACAGTCCAGCAATAATACTATTTGGCCATCGCCTACCTGCTGACAATGACAAGCGCCTGATGTCCAGCAAGGCACTGGGGATGAGAAACTGTGACTTAGAAAGTGTTCAGGTGGGACATAGCTAAGGACAGGTAAACTGTGTGGTCTGTTGGTCAAACAACAAATAGGATGAGAGAATCAGATTGTTTGTGTGAGGAAGTGTCAGCCGTGGTGGCTATATACTGTAAATGCATGACTTTGTGGCTGGTGTGCCATTATATTGACAGTGAGGGGCAACAACATATCTCCAATGCTTGTCCCAGTGCACAGCAATTTGCTGAATGGCAGCTTGTTCTGGGGACACCGTGAAGTAAGATGGGACTTGGATCATATGAGAGCAATGGCATGTGGCAAGGCAGGTAATTAATGAGGCAGTTTGATAAGTGAAATCTCGCTAGGCCTTGTGGCAAGAAACCCCCAAGAAACACGATGCAGTTCCCACTTAACCCAAAAAATGTCATATTTTTTCCATTGGTTTTCCTGTTGTTACCTATGCTGAGATATGTTCATTCTTCTATTAAGAAATAAAAAGGAGCTGACAAAGTCAAAACTCACTGTTTGAGTATTTCTGGTCTCTTCAGATACCACTGGTGAATTACTTGAATAGATTTGTTTTTTTTATCTTGAATAAACTTCTCTCATTGATATCACTTCAAATTAGGTACTGAAATGAAATAATAACTTCAAGTTTCTTAAGCAGTGTCAATTTTTTGTTCTTTTAGAATGCAATGTGACCCACTGTCCCACTTTGAAATTTGATTGCAAACTTGGATATGAACCAGTATACCATATTCATGAAGACAAGTGTTGTCCAAGTTACAAATGTGGTAAGTAGTCGCAACTCTGTTTAATGTGAATTAAATAACATTTTACTGGCGTCACCATAACAATTGCGCTTAAACTTGTCATCTTAATTGTAAACTATTCTTAAATTAATGGAATAACATTTCATTTTTCAGAGTCTAAGCCAGTGTGTGTATTCAATGACACTGAGTACAAGGTAAAGAACATTCAGACATTTTGAGATATGATTTGTTGGTGTTTCTCACACGTTCAGTTTATAGTTTCCATAGTTTTAACTTCTAATTCTCGACAAACTCACAAAGTCAAAACAGCACAAAATAAAGTGAACATTTTAAGTCATGAAAATGAAACAAGGTGCTTCTTTATTTGCTAAAATATTAATGTAGCATTAAAACTACAATCCAGTTAAAATAAATTTGTGTATTTAATATTTATATCTGTGCTAAAATAATGCACAAATGGATTTCATGCAGACCATAAAGCACCAGGTGGAACTAAGCATCCATAGTTTTAATTAATTTTATCTACTGGAATCCACCATTCTGATGGATAAAAAGATCCACAAAATTTTACAAACCATTTTATTGAAAGCTACATCTTCTTTTCCAGCCAGGAATGGTTGTTCCTCAGGACCCTTGTGAGAACTGTAAATGTACTAATGAAACTGATCCATCAACACAGCACAAAGCTATCAAGTGTACTCCCATCAAGTGTGATTCTCATTGTCCACCGGTAAGTATGCAATTCATAAATCAGTAATAATTCTTCTTTACTTGAACAATGCTCATCAGTCTATTGCTTCCTCGCAGGGTTTTAAGTATAAGGAAGTGAAAGGACAATGTTGTGGGAATTGTACACAGGTTGACTGTATAATTGAGATCCCAAATAAACCACCAATAATCCTCCAGGTATGCATATTATATTGTGTATTGCATAATAATTTAGTGTCAGCATAATAATCCACATCTATTTAAGATTTTGAGGCATTGTGTTAGAATGGAATATTCAACTATTTTGTTATGTGAAAAAACTACTTGAAATGTTTAATGGGTTTCTACTTGAACCAATGTGAGCTGTAGTATGCTTTTAAATAAGGGATATTATTTGGAATTGTCAAGTTACTCTGTTAAACAAAAAGTGTAGATTTAGTCAAAGGAACTGAATTGGGACAACTTGCAAGTGATGAGCAAGTTGATGAGGTTCAGAAAAATGCAACATGATCATGAATCAAGAGCAAAACTGTGAGTAAAAATTTGGAGATATGCTTTTTGCTTAGGGAATTGATAAATATTTAAATTTAAAAGTAGAATTGTAGAGTCTTGGAATGGTTACAGCAAAAATAGAGACTATTGAGCTCATTGTTTTCCTGCTGTGTCTCTACAAGTGCAATCCAGTTAATTCCATTCCTTCCCCCTGAGTGGTGAAAATCTTTCTTCTTCAAATGATTACCCATTTTGCTTACGAAAGCCCCAACTGTATCTGCAGCCTCACACGTGCAAGGAATGCATTCCAGATCCTAATCACTGGCTATATAAAAATATTATATTTTCATGTTCTTTTACTCATCTTTAAAAAAATATGTATTCTGGCTCTCAACCCTTTTGCCAATGGGAACAGTATTTTTCTCCATCTATTCTGTTTAGAAAGTTCATGGTTTTGAACAGCTTCATCAAATCTCCCCTAAACTTTATCTTAAATTCATAGAATCCCAACAGTGTTATTCCAGGCCATTCAGCACATTGAGTCCACAGATCATCCCATCCTATCCTAGGGAAATGTGTAAACTCCACACCGACAGTCACTCAATGGTGGAATCAAACCCAGGTCCCTGGTGCTGTGAGGCAGCAGTGCTAACCACTGAGCCACCAATGCACCCATCTTCTCCAATCTATTCATCTGACTAAGTCCCTCATCCTGAAAATCTTTCTTTCCTGCACCGTTTCTAAAAGCTGCTCATCCTTCCTAAAGCGCAATGTCCAGAATTGGGCAAGGCACTCCAGTTGAGACTAAATCAGTGTAATATTAAGGTACGAATCCTCTATAACAACCAATTACAAAGTGAAACCAGCCTACTTGGAAAGAACCCTATTTGGCATTGTATCGGGAATTACCTTACTGAAGTACCAAAGTAAGTTCCCATGATGCTTCCCTCAAATAGAGTGAAAACACAATTCTATTCTAAATGTGTGGGTGGCCTTCGAAAGCATGTAATGAAATCCTTCAGTCCCAGCAATGTTAAAGCATAAATACTGGGAAATTTACATTTTAAAATGTTCCCTTCATTTTGTGCAATATCACAATGTGTCTTCTCAGTTAGTGAGAGGATGGTAGCTTAGTGGTAATGTGACTGGGCTAGGAATCCAAACATGGGGACATGGGCAACGATTTTCCAGCTTTGTTTCAAACTGTGAGGGCAAACATATTAGGTGGCAACTAACATATTGCCCACTTCCCATCCCTGGTGAGATATCCCACCAGGTCACCTGTTAACTAGTTCATTATGAAATTTGCCCTATCACAGGAGTATGACCTCCTCGGGTTTCTCACCCTTCGACCCCCCCCCTCCCCCCCCCTTGGCCCATCTCACGTCTCCCTCCCCCTCCCTGCAGATCCGGCGTGCCCTTCAGCAGCTGCTGTTCCCCAGGAAGGCCTTCCATTGGGTCCGGCACACTGGCATAGCCGTTGTGCTCCTCATCTGTGTCAACCTACTGGTCATCTTCGTCCCCAATATCCGAGACATCTTCGGTGTTATTGGTAAGTGGTACGCTAGCACTCGGGCTGGGCTGACTGGAGCCAAGCACTGAGATGCTGACATTCGGGGCTCGGAAATGGGAGCGGGTAGGCCACTCAGCCCCTCAAAGCTGCTGCACCACTCAGTAGGATCGTGACTGACTGACTGTCTGACTCAGTCCTGTTTTCCTGACATTACCATCACTGAATCCCCCTCCCCCCCAACTATCAACATCCTGGGGGTTACCGTTCCCAACAAGAGAGAATCTAACCATTGCCCCCTTGATGTTCAATGGCGTTACCATCACTGAATCCCTCTCCCCCACCATCAACATCCTGGGGGTTACCGTCCCCAACAAGAGAGAATCTAACCATTGCCCCCTTGATGTTCAATGGCGTTACCATCACTGAATCCCTCTCCCCCACTATCAACATCCTGGGGGTTACCGTCTCCAACAAGAGAGAATCTAACCATCGCCCCCTTTACGTTCAATGGCGTCGCCATCACTGAATCCCCCTCCCCCACTATCAACATCCTGGCATTAATCAGAAATATAACCAGACCCAGCCATTTCAATAGTGCAGTTACAGGAGCAGGTCAGAGGCTGGGAATCCTGCAGCGAGTAACTCCCCTCCTGATCCTCCCCCCCCCCCAAAGCCTGTCCCACCATCGACAAGGCACGAGTCAGGAGGGTGAGGGAATACTCCCCACTTGCCCTGGACGGGGGCAGCTCCAACAACACTCGAGAAGTTCAACTCCATCCAGGGACAAAGCAACCCTCTCACACCACCCTGGTTCAATCGACATGCTGACCCCCCACCTCATTCACCCCCTCCCTCCCTCCACCAAAGCAAAGAAAACACCTGGGCTAGGTAGGAATGCTTGGCTGAGGTCCAACACCGACACACAGTGACTGGTGCGGGACGGTGAAGAGGAAGTGGGGGAGTCGGATGGAGGGGTGGGGGCTGGAGGA
>NW_025212720.1:7505-8301 GCF_004010195.1 Chiloscyllium plagiosum | reverse complement strand
AGTGGGGGTGAGGGGTGTTGACCCTGGGTAGTGCTGCCTGTCCAGGATCTGTCTCACTAACCCTGACCACTCTGCCCTCACCCCTGTACTCCCTGTGAAGGTGCCACTACCGCTCCGAGCCTGATCTTTATACTGCCCGGAATGTTCTATGTCCGCATTGTACCCAACGATAGAGAACCTTTGAAATCAAGGCCAAAGATCCAGGTAGGGGGAGTGGATGGGAGGGGCGGGAGCGCGGTGAGGGGCGGGAGCGCGGTGAGGGGCGGGAGCGCGGTGAGGGGTGGGAGCACGGTGAGGGGTGGGAGCGAGCTGGGGAACGATGTCACTGAGTCTCCGATTCCTCGAGATTAATCCAAGTTGTGCGCTACCGACAAAAGCCCAACCTCGTCTACTCGGACGGGATTGCCCACTCCCTCAGTACTGACCCTCTGACGGTGCCCACTCCCTCAGCACTGACCCTCTGACAGTGCCCGCTCCCTCAGCACTGACCCTCTGACAGTGCCTGCTCCCTCGGCACTGACCCTCTGACAGTGCCCGCTCCCTTGGCGCTGACCCTCTGACAGTGCCCACTCCCTCAGCACTGACCTTCCGACAGTGTATGGTGTTCCTCAGCACTGATCCTCCGACAGTGTACAGTGCTCCCTTGGGACTGACCCTCTGACAGTGCCCACTCCCTCAGCACTGACCCTCTGACAGTGTACGGTGCTCCCTCAGCATTGACCCTCCGACAGTGTATGGTGCTCCCTCGGCACTGACCCTCCAACAGTGGTCCCTCGGCACTGACCCTCCGACAGTG
>NW_025212720.1:1327-6702 GCF_004010195.1 Chiloscyllium plagiosum | reverse complement strand
GCACTGACCCTCTGACAGTGCCCACTCCCTCAGCACTGACCCTCTGACAGTGCCCACTCCCTCAGCACTGACCCTCTGACAGTGCCCACTCCCTCAGCACTGACCCTCTGACAGTGCCCACTCCCTCAGCACTGACCCTCTGACAGTGCCCACTCCCTCAGCACTGACCCTCTGACAGTGCCCACTCCCTCAGCACTGACCCTCTGACAGTGCCCACTCCCTCAGCACTGACCCTCTGACAGTGCCCACTCCCTCAGCACTGACCCTCTGACAGTGCCCACTCCCTCAGCACTGACCCTCTGACAGTGCCCACTCCCTCAGCACTGACCCTCTGACAGTGCCCACTCCCTCAGCACTGACCCTCTGACAGTGCCCACTCCCTCAGCACTGACCCTCTGACAGTGCCCACTCCCTCGGCACTGACCCTCTGACAGTGCCCACTCCCTCAGCATTGACCCTCTGACAGTGCCCACTCCCTCAGCATTGACCCTCCGACAGTGTACGGTGCTCCCTCGGCACTGACCCTCCGACAGTGCTCCCTCGGCACTGACCCTCCGACAGTGTACGGTGCTCCCTTGGCACTGACCCTCTGACAGTGCTCCCTCGGCATTGACCCTCCGACAGTGCTCCCTCGGCACTGACCCTCTGACGGTGTACGGTGCTCCCTCGGCATTGACCCTCCGACAGTGCTCCCTCGGCACTGACCCTCTGACAGTGTATGGTGCTCCCTCGGCATTGACCCTCTGACAGTGTACGGTGCTCCCTCGGCACTGACCCTCTGACAGTGCTCCCACAGCATTGACCCTCCGATAGTGCTTCCTCGGCACTGACCCTCTGACAGTGCTCCCTCGGCACTGACCCTCCGACAGTGTACGGTGCTCCCCCAGCACTGACCCTCCGACAGTGTGCGGTGCACCCTCGGCACTGACCCTCCGACAGTGTACGGTGCTCCCCCAGCACTGACCCTCCGACAGTGTACGGTGCTCCCTCGGCACTGACCCTCTGACAGTGTACGGTGCTCCCCCAGCACTGACCCTCCGACAGTGTGCGGTTCACCCTCGGCACTGACCCTCCGACAGTGTACGGTGCTCCCTCGGCACTGACCCTCCGACAGTGTATGGTGCTCCCCCAGCACTGACCCTCCGACAGTGTATGGTGCTCCCCCAGCACTGACCCTCCAACAGTGTGCGGTGCACCCTCGGCACTGACCCTCCGACAGTGCGGTGCAGGGAGGCGAAGTGGCATGGAAAACGGTGGGCGGTTGGGGTCGAGGTGGGGGCTAGAATTGCGCCGACGCCCCGTCGCGATTGGCCTCGGTGACCCTACCCGTCGCGAGCGTCCCGTCCTGCGCTGGCTGGTGCTTGGCTCCCAGTGGTAACACGCAACTCTTCCCCAAACCCTTGTCCGCCCTTCCTCCTCTCTCCACAGGCTGCTAGCTTTGCCGCGATCGGACTGATCTTCATGGTGATGAGTTTAAGCTTCATCTTTAGGGAATGGACAAGCGGCAATGGGGGGAGCGGTGTCGGTGGGCACTAGTCCAGCACCCTCCACAGGCAGTGCATCACTCCCAGTCCATTCACCCAACTCCCTTGGCCCCATCTATGTCTTTCCCACATCTTCCCCCTTCCCCTCACCTCTTTGGTTCATGCTGGCAAGTGAGTGGTGAACGCATCCAGGAGGAGGAATCTTTCCGTCTGATACGTGTCAACATTGCCCTCCCCCCCCTCCAAACCCCATCATCACTCCCCACGGGCCCCCTCTCTGTCCGGGAGCAGTCCATGCCTTCCTCCTCAGGCGGATGGTCAATTGTAAGGATAAACCCCCCTCATCGAGTGGCGCATTCAGCGAAGGAAATCTACCCGTCTTACCCCGTCCTGGACCTACACATGACTCCGGGCGCCGCTGCCGGGCAGTGGTTCACTCCTAACTTCGTTGGACAAATCACCGACCCGGCCCGTGGTGGACCCTTGTTGTTAGAGGTCGCGATTGCGTTCGGAGGGCCTTGCCTGCGATTGGATTTCCTGCCCCCCCCCGCCACTCCGCCTAGTAATTCACGGAACCCTGGGTGAAATCACATCGGAAGCTTTTCATTCAGGGGCACCCTCTGCGAGGCTGGGGGAGCTCCAGGATTCTGACTCGGTGGCATCGGAGCAACAGCCGGTAGCATTCCAAGCTGGGACGTGGAACAGGAGTTTGGTGGTTCCACTCCCCGCATCTGCCGTCCTTCTAGGGCTGGTGGGCCTGGAAAATCTTGGTAGTGGACGAAGGGAGTTTTGGAGCTCATTCCCAATCAAGTCCGTCCGTGCGTCCGGTACTGCAGCGGGTGAGGTGCGCTCGACTGTTTACTTCTGACCCCCCGACTCCCTAGCTAAGCTGGGAGGGAGTCGGTACAGCGATTCCTCAGCCCTCCTAGCTGTGTGGGGGTGGGGGTAATGCGTGGAAAATTTCCCCCTTCCTGAAGGCCATTAGGACCAGATTCCGTACACAATGCACATCTTGTCAGCGTCTGGAGAGAGGGAGAGGCGAGACCCGTTTCCTCCCGGTGACGCCCACAAGAATGGGTGCCCGCTTCCAGGATGGTTAGAAATACAATGGCAGCTGGAGGAGATCAATTCTGTGCTGCTTTCGGAGGGATAGTTGCTGCAATGGTTTCAGAGACGGTGAAGTAGCTAAGCACTTGGGTTTTACTGAGGTCCAATCGCGGCTGCGTCGCACCTCCGTGCCTCTGTACTTTCACCCTTCTCTCACCCTCTGCCACCTTCCTCCCGAAAGCTTGCCTTCCAGGCCGGTCGTGTCAATTGCCAGTCCGAAACGGCGCGGGTCAGCTCAGTGGGGTCCCTTCCAGACACGCACAATAGGATTTAGAGTAGGCCACTCGGCCCCCCAGGTCTGCTCTGCCATGCTATACAATCATGGCTTATCCTGCAACTCAGTCCCCTGCTTTCTCCCACCACCCCCACCCCCTCCTTTGATCCCTTTAGCCCCCAGAGCTAAATCTGAATCCTTCTCAACATTTAGTCCCCGACCACTCTCTGTGACAGAGAATTCCCCAGACTCCCAAACACGCTGAGTGAAGAAATGTCTCCTTCACTTCTGTGCTACATCACTTAAACCGTGAATAGCAACAGAATTGTAAAAACGGTGCTGGGATATTATCATGCAAGTTTACCTTGCTGAATATTTTTTATTTAGGAGTACGTTAAAAATATTGACGTAATTATTTGCCATGTGACTAAATGAAAGCAAGTGTACCCTCCATGTCTTTAATGCAGGCTTGTGGAATCACACAGGACAGCAGAGGCCCTTTGAGGTTGACCACTTTAAAGACACTACCACCTACACTAGTCCCATGTTCCCTCACTCGGGCCCTCAGCTTTCAATGTTATGACAGCTATGCGTAGCATTATTTTAGAGATTCCTAACATTTGCTGAAATCACGGTACCTTTCGATGCTTGGTGCTGATTAGATTAGGTTCCCTACAGCATGGAAACAGGCCCTTCGGCCCAACAAGTCCCTCCAAAGAGTGACCCACTCCCCTACCCTATATTTACCCCTGACTAATGCACCTAACACTATGGGTAATTTAGCGTGGCCAGTCCACCTGACCTACACGTCTTTGTGACTGTGGGAGGAAACCGGGAGCACACCGACGCAGACACGGGGAGAATGTGCAAACTCCGCACAGACAGTCACCTGAGGCAGGAATCGAACCCAGGTCCCTGGCGCTGTGAGGCAGCAGTGCTAACCACTGAGCCACCGTGCTGCCTGGCTAGAACGTACGTTCGTCAAAATTATGTGAGCCAGATAATACTGTGTGGGATCTATCAGGCAACAGAACCCCAACTGTCTTACTCTACATCCTCACGCTTCCAGATACTTGGTGAACACGTACTGTAACTAGAGTTGTAAAGACTTCAAGGCACTCCACTCTTTAGACCCACACACGGTTGGGGGGGGGGGGGAGCAGGCAACTTTTCGACTCTCCGGGTTGTACATCCCCCACCCCGTCTGTCTACTTCCACGGCTGTTAATGTTTCGTCTGCGTCTTTTGAGAAAACCTTTTGTCTTTTGTGTGAGATGGTTTCCGCTGGTTAATCCCCTTGGTGATGGATTCCAGAGCTTTGATGTAACTGCTGTAGAAACCCAGAGGCCGAGAGAGAGTAAAATTCCTCCTCCCCTGCCCACCCCACCCCACCTGACTGAATAAAAATTAATTCTAAAAGGCGTGTTTGGTAGTCATTGCAGGTTTTTCCAGGTTTGGGGCCCGGGAGCCATCTGGGCCTCAAAGTAGGGGGGGGAACTGGTGCTGTGCCGCATGACCCTGTAAATCCCTGGGGGACTGGGACATGAGGAAAGATGTACACACACCAGGACACGCGCTCGCAAAAAACAGCTGCTTTTAATGTTCCTATTCACCAGGCCAGAAGCTGAACCAATGTCGGCCATACGTTCATTTCTGGATGCCACATTTGTTCCATCCAACATCGACGAGAGCTTGTGTTTGTGAGCACTGGAACCACTCATCTGGGATTTTATTTTCTCTCTCTCTCTCTCTCTTTCTCTCTCTCTCTCTGTCAGGATAGCTCGAATGCGCACACGGTCCTCCTGTTTAGGGCTGCCATGCTTCCTTCTCGCGATCGTCCGCGTCTCCGTCCCCCCCTTGCACGATGACCGTCCGTTCCTTCAGAAACCTACCCCGACAGGAGGACATAGCAGGGTGAGACGCCACCGGTGCCCTCGCTTCGGCTTGTTGGCAACGGGGCCAGCCCTTGGAGGCTGCAACCGAGCAGCTTGTAAAAGCAGAGGTTAATGCGATAAGAAACGGGAGCACTGCCGCTGTCTGATGGGGGTTACCTATCCCTGGGGGCCAAATTACGGCAGATGCTGGAATCTTTATTGAAAACAACAAATGCTGGAGAACACAGCGGGTCAGACAGCATCCGTGGGGAGAGAGAAAGCTAATGTTCTGAGTCCAGATGACTGTTCGTCACAGCTGAAGTGAAGTGTTGAGGGGACAGCGTTTATGCTATAGTTTGGTTTGGGGGGGGGTATATTCGAGCCACTCACTGAATAGTCATAGAGTCATAGAGATGTACAGCACGGACACAGACCCTTCGGTCCAACCCGTCCATGCCGACCAGATATCCCAACCCAATCTAGTCCCACCTGCCAGCACCCGGCCCATGTCCCTCCAAATCCTTCCTATTCATATAACCATCCAAATGCCTCTTAAATGTTGCAATTGTACCAGCCCCCACCACATCCTCTGGCAGCTCATTCCATACCCGTACCACCCTCTGGGGGAAAAAGTTGCCCCTTAGGTCTCTTTTATATCTTTCCCCTCTCACCCTAAACCTATGCCCTCTAATTCTGG
>NW_025212720.1:0-1179 GCF_004010195.1 Chiloscyllium plagiosum | reverse complement strand
CGCTGCCTTCACTATCCTATCTACCTGGGACTCCACTTTCAAGGAGCTATGAACCTGCACTCCAAGGTCTCTTTGTTCACCAACACTCCCCAGGACCTTACCATTAAGTGTATAAGTCCTGCTAAGATTTGCTTTCGCAAAATGTAGCACCTCGCATTTATCTGAATTAAACTCCATCTGCCACTTCTCAGCCCATTGGCCCATCTGGTCCAGATCCTGTTGTAATCTGAGGTGACCCTGGGGTGGTGTACCTCGTCCTTCCAGGGGGTAGAGATGATGGGTTTGGAAGGTGCTGTCAGAGGAGCCGTGGCGAGTCATAAAGTCACATAGTACGGAAACACCCTTCGGTCCAACCAGTCCATGCTGACCAGAATCCCAAACTAAACTAGTCATACCAGATAATCAAAGGGTTAGATAGGGTGGACAGTGAGAGCCTTTTTCCTGGGATGGTGATGGCTAGCAGGAGGGGACATAGCTTTAACTTGAGGGGTGATAGATATAGGACAGAGGTAGGGGCATGGAACGCCCTGCAATAGTAGTAGACTCACCAACTTTAAGGGCATTTAAATGGTCACTGGATAAACATATGGATGAAAATGGTATAGTGTAAGATAGATCCTCAGATTGGTTCCACAGGTCAGCACAACATCGAGGGCTGAAGGGCCTGCACTGCGCTGTAGGGTTCTATGTCGTAGTCCCACCTGCCTGCTCCTGGCCCATATCTCTCCAAACCTTTCCTCTTCATGTACTTATCCAAATGTCTTATATTGTTCCAGTGTGTTTTGTAGACCATACACATTGTGGCTGCTGTCCACCGGCAGTGGAGAGAGGGAATATTGAAGGTGGGGGCTAGTGTGTCAAGCGAGCAGGAGTGGGCTACTTTGTCCTGGATTGTGTCGGGTTTCTCGAGTGCGAGGTTGTTGACTTGCGCGCTGAGCTGCTAAGTGTGCGGGAGTTTCATCACCATACCCGGTAACACCATCAGTGGGTGAAGTTTTGGAGCTCTGGCCCGGTTTGCTGAGGTGGCTTTGTTCTTTAGTGGTCGGTATATGGGGTCTAACTCGACATGTTTGCTAATGAAATACCCTGCCAAAGTCTTTGTTTGGCTGGGTAAAAACAATGACTGCAGATGCTGGAAACCAGATTTTGGATTAGTGGTGCTGGAAGAGCACAGCAGTT
>NW_025212719.1:28011-28200 GCF_004010195.1 Chiloscyllium plagiosum | reverse complement strand
GGCATTTTGAAAAATTTGAGGATAGACAAGACCCCGGGCCTGACGGGATATATACTAGGATCATGTAGGAAGCAAGAGAGGAAATTGCAGAGCCGTTGGCAATTATCTTTTCGTCTTCACTGTCAACGGGGGTGGTACCAGGGGACTGGAGAGTGGCGAATGTTGTGCCCCTGTTCAAAAAAGGGAATA
>NW_025212719.1:24631-26995 GCF_004010195.1 Chiloscyllium plagiosum | reverse complement strand
CTTTACCCAGAGAGTGGTGGGGGCATGGAATGAGCTGCCTGTGGGAGTGGCAGAGTCAGAATCATTGGTGACCTTTAAGCGGCAATTGTATAGGTACATGGATGGGTGCTTAAGGAGGACAAATGTTCGGCACAACATCGTGGGCCGAAGGGCCTGTTCTGTGCTGTATTGATCTATGTTCTATCCATGTTCTATACATTTCATTGGGTACT
Source organism: Chiloscyllium plagiosum (assembly GCF_004010195.1). Classification (NCBI taxonomy): domain Eukaryota; kingdom Metazoa; phylum Chordata; class Chondrichthyes; order Orectolobiformes; family Hemiscylliidae; genus Chiloscyllium; species Chiloscyllium plagiosum. The sequence continues at coordinate 26,783 of NW_025212719.1, read as the reverse complement.
GGAGATTTCTCCACCTTTATGCCTGTGAAAACATTTAATACCTCCTCTTTATTGATCTTAACATGTTCTGGAACCTCCTATGTCAATACATGTGGGAAATATTCATTGAAGACCTCACCTGCTTTCTCTGGCTCCATGCACAGATTGGCCCTTCGGTTTTTCACAGGCCTCCCTCTTTCGCTGGGAATCCTCTGACTCTCACGATGCTGATAAAATACCTGTGGCTTTACCGCAATCGTATCTGCCAAATATATTTCATGACCATTGTTTGTCCCTCATTTTCCACAATCCCCTTGCACTCTCTATACTTGTGAAGGGCTTCACCTGATTTTATTGCACTGTATTTTCTTTATCAAACTGACGGTATCATTTGATCAGTATTCCCTGGACTTGCTGCCTTTACTATTCACTCTTCAAGGACTACACTGGCCCTGCGTTCTCACTGCATCACTTTAAAATATTCCACTTTCCTAACATGGACCCAACTGAAGGGAATTCCTCACAGTCTATGTTTGCCAGATGTAATGATCATGATACTGATAGGAGGCACAGTGAGGGGGACAGACAGGAGACTGTGTGGCTCCAGAAGAGACCCCAGGATGGTGTGCTGCCTCCCAGGTACCAGGGTCAAGGATGTCTCTGAGTCGTTATTGAAAATTATGAAGGGGGAGGGTGAACATCCAGAGGTCATTGAGCACATCGGTCCACATGACAGAGGTAGACAAAGGGATGAGGTCCTGTGAAATGAGTACAGGGAGTCAGGTGAGAAGTTTAAAAACCAGGATATTGACCTTAATGTTCTCCAGATTACTCCCAGTGCCAAGTGCCAGTGAGAATATTAATAGAAAGTAAGGCCGGATGGATGTGTGGCTGAGGAGCTGGTATGGCTTTCAGTTCTTGGGTCATTGGGATCTCTTCTGGGGTAGAGGGGACCTGTACAAAGGGGATGGTTTGCACTTGAAGCAAAAGGACACAAGTATCCCAGGGAGGAGATTTGCTCGTGTTACCCAGGAGGATTTAAACTAGTTTGACAGGGAGTTGAGACTCTGAGTGAGAGAGGGACCATCGAAAAGTCAGGGGAAATACATCACCCATCAAGAGCAAGTTAGCTATTCAGGATATCCAGGGGCACAGTCCAGGGAGGGAAAAATATCTGGTTTAAAGGGCAATTATTTCAGCACACGAGGCCTGACTGGTAAGGCAGACGAGCTCAGAGCATGGATTAGCTCTGTGGACTGGGATTTTATAGCCATAATAGAAACATGGCTGAGAGAAGGGCAGAACTGGCAGCTCAGTGTTCCAGGATAAATAAACTACAGGCGTGACAGAAAGACAAGTAAGTGAGGAGGGGGAGTTGTCCTTTTGATTAGGAAGGACATAACACCTGTGCATCGAGACAATTCTGTTAAGCAGTCATGAAATGAGGCCGTAAATTTAAAAGCTAGAAACAAAAAGGGGGTGGTCAGTCTGCTGGGATCGTGTTCTAGACCCTCAAATAGCCAGTGGATACGAGAGGAGCAAATGTGTAGTGAGTTTGCAGGTACCTATAAAAGTAATAGAGTAGTATTGGATGGAGATATTAAGTTCCCCTGGATTGACTGGTAAAAGGCCCGCACTGGGTGGAATTTGTAAAATGTGTCCACGAAAGTTTCCTCAATAAACACGTAGATAGCTCTATGCTACTCAGGCGGGTGCAACACTGGACCTCTCCTCAGAAAACGAGGTCAGGCAAGTGACTGAAGTATGAGTCGGAGAGCACATTGCGTCCAGTCACCACAACTGTCTTTGTTTTCACATAGTTGTGGGAAAAGATCAGACAGGTTGACAAATTTAGGTCTTAAACTGGAACTGGGCCAATATTGGGGCAATTCAGCAGGATCGAGCAGGTTGTTGGTTGGGTGAAGGTAAAACTCACACAACACTAGGCTATAGTCCAGATGGTTTACAGAGGACCCTCGATTATCTGAACGAGATGGGCGGGCGCTATTTCGTTCGGATAATTGATTATTCGGTGAAGCGATTCAATGCCGTTCCTCTGGAGCTCGGAGTTTTCAGTCCAGTCTGCTCCCTGTACAGGTGACTAGGCAGCAGCAAGCCATGAGCAAGCCCCCACACCCTGCCAAACCCCAAAAGCACACCCCACTCGCCTCCA
>NW_025212719.1:20504-24467 GCF_004010195.1 Chiloscyllium plagiosum | reverse complement strand
CCCATCATCCAATCCATGTCCACGCCCATGCCCCCGTAACTGTTACCTAGGTAAGCGGATAGAGAAGAAGGTGTTTGGTATGCTTTCCTTTATTGTTCAGAGCATTGATTATAGGAGTTTGGAGGTCATGTTGCAGCACACTGTTTAGGGCACTTTTGGGATATTGCATGCAGTTCTGGTCTTTTTCCTATTGGAAGGATGTTGTGAAACTTGAAAGTGTTTAGAAAGGTTTTACAAGGATGCTGCCAGGATTGGAGGATTTGAGCTATCGGGAGAGGCTGAAACGACTGAGACTGTTTTCCCTGGAGCATCAGAGGCTAAGGGGTGACATTCTTGAGGTTTATAAAATCATGAGGGGCATGGATAGGATAAACAGACAAGGTATTTTCCCTGGGGTGGTGGAGACCAGAAATGGAGGGCGTAGGTTTAAGGTGAGAGATGAAAGATTTAAAAGGGACCTAAGGGGCAACCTTATCACGCAGAGTGTGGTTATATATGGAATGTACTGCCAGAGGAAGTGGCGGAGTCTGGTACAATTGCAGCATTCAAAAAGCATCTGGATTGGTATATGAATAAAAAGGGTTTATTGGAATTTGGGCTAAGTGCTGGCACTTGGGACGAGATTAGGAAAAGATATCTGGTCGGCGTGGACGAGTTGGACTGAAGGGTCCGTTTATATGCTTTACGTCTCTCGGTCTCTCTGGCTCTAAATGTTTTCCACTGTTCATTTACAGACTTACATGTCGATCTGTTTCCCCTGTTTACCTTAGTCAGTTCTCTCTCAAAATCATATAATGGTCTTTGTTACTGATGCTCGGGTGTGCTTTATGGTCACTTTAAAATGTCATAATCTCTTCGAATTCCGGTATAATTTCTTGGAGGATCTCGGTGTGATATTACTCATTCACTCAGCTTCATCACCCAACAGTCGATCTGAGATAGTTACATCCTAGCTATTTGCACAATGCGTTATTCAAAGAAACACTGACAAAAACATTCAAGGAGGACCTCGGATAATGTCACTCTTGCCAATGTGTCTGTCCCAGATTATACAAAGATTGAAGTCTCCAAAAGTTATCACACCACCTTTGCTACAATTTCTAATGAATTCCTGTTTAATGCAGGGATGAGCAATGAAATACTGCAAGGCAACATAAAAACTGTTCACCTGCTTGTGTTTTTGACACATAGCACCCAGAATTTGCATTCAGGCTGATTCAGCTGCATAATCTGAGGCCAAGTGCTTTCTCTGTAATGCCTTTGTTATCCATTAGTGCCAGGGTTCCCATCTTGCTTTTCCATTCTGCCTGAGATCCTGTAAGGTTGTTTACTGTTGAATATTTATGTTCCACCTTTTGTTCAACCTGTAATCACGTCTGTCTGGTGACTAAGTCTCATTTATCTCTGTGTCACAAGTCTATTACCTTATTGTGGATACTTTGTCCATTCCAAAAAAAGCAACATTATAATTTTCTCTTCCCCACAATGTCCTGTCACAAACCGATTCACTGATGTACAGTTTTAGTTAAACTGTGTCCCTTCCTTTTCCTTTCTGCTTGTCTTCAGACACATTCCATGCTGTTCCGAGGCTTCACATTTTCTCTTTGGATTTGGAAAGCTCCTTTCATCTGAACTATGTCCCTGCACCCTCCATGTCAGTTTAAAGCCCTGTCCATAAACCTACCGACATGATTGGCCAGGATACTACTCCCAGCAGTGTTGATTTTAAATTACACATGGGCCAGCATCGCATGCCCACCCTGACCAGCCTTAGAGCTGAGTGGCTTGCCAGATCATTACATTGGGCATTTGAGCGTCAATCCCATTGCCCTGGGTCTGGATTCATATGTAGGCCAGACTGGCAGCCTATAACAGATTTGCTTACTGAAAGGGTATTATTAAGCGGTTAGATGTGTATCCCTGACTCTGGCATTAAATTCTGGATGAACAGTCTAGTGAGAGTAACATGAGGTCATTGCCTGGTCCACTGATAGTTCTCTCATCCCTGAGTACTGATCCCAGTGCACCTTCTTCCTGACCGTGATTTGATCCTGATAACGTCCTGCACTTTGGTGATATCACACAGTCTCTCTCCATGCTGTATCTGTCACTGTGTGGGTTTAATTGATGCCGGTGACTGCACCTTTTGCAGCTACTCCAGATCCTTGCACCTTTTGCAGCTACTCCAGATCCTGAGCCAACAGAATTCTCCACTCCAGGGAGATGAGGCAGCACAGACCAGGGATGAAGACTGGGATTTTCCAGATCTCCGTGGGACTCAGTGCCATTCTCCATGTGTAACCCACACTACATCAACCTAATTTCCCGTTCTGTCTGTTTCTCTGTCTCCTGTAGATACTCAGGATGCTCTTGACTCAACAGAATTCCCAATTCCTGTCTCGTCCATCACCACACTGAAGACAGTTGGTCAGCCAGAGAGATGGAGAGTGAGATCTGGAGCCTTCAGTAAATCCTGCAGCGAGGTAAGTTCACTCACAGTGAACAGAGCAGAGTGTATTTAAGGGATCGAACTTTGGTCCAGAAGACATGACATAGATACAGTGTTGAAGGGTAAACGCAGAGCATGATGGTCCCAGGCTCAAATCCCACCTCTTGTTAATTTTCATCTCTGCTGTACTGAGCCTTCCTATGTCAACACAGTAAGTTGTCAGTTATCAATTCAGGCCTGTGCTGTCTAAGTAAGGATCAGTGCAACAGAGGGGAAAGCAGGCCTCCCTCAAGGAGATGGTATTGAAACCTGGGATCTTTCTGTTCTATATTCCCTCCTCACGCTATCTCTTGTCATGTGATAGAGTGATACAGCAAGGAAACAAGCCTTTCGTTTTAACTTGTTTGTGCCAATGTCTTGAATGCTTGTAATTCCCAGAAATTTTCCTATTTCTGTAACCGCCACCCATCCCAAATTCCCGCTGTATATTTGAAACCTACTCTGATGCTGACGACTCTCCCTGTTTGTAAATTGCTCCAATGTCGATAACATGCCCAATCTCAATAATCTAATCCTGCACTCAGTACAATAATTCCCATTCCTGTAGTTTTGCACAATACTTACAGTAACCCCGTCTCTGAAAAATCCTCCAGTCTGGAGCAAAATACACACCTGTGTACTTTCCTCAAGCCCCAAGAAAACATGATATCACTGTAACCTTCTGCAGGTCCGATCACACTCCTGCCTCCTGGCCTATAGCACCACACGACCACAGTAACCTTCTCCCAACCCTACCGATGTCCTTACCGATATGAACACCTCAAGACCCATTTCAAGCCACAGCAGCACTCCACATCTCTGTTTGCTCGTCCACTCCCTACAGTCCTCATAGCACCTCAAACACTCTCTCTTTGTGTAATTCTGCAATTTGTGCAGCACGGTGGCTCAGTGGTGAGCAATGGTGCCTCACAGTGCCAGGGACCTACGTTCGATTCCAGCGTTAGGTGACTGTCTGTCTCTGTGGAGTTTGTACCTTCTCCCCGTGTCTGCGTGGGTTTCCTCCAGGTGTTCCAGTTTCCTCCCACAGTCCAAAGATGTGCAGGTCAGGTGAATCGGCCATGCTAAATTGTCCATAGTGTTAGGTGCATTGTCGGAGTGAAGTGGGTCTGGGTGGATACTCTTTGGAGAGTTGGTGTGGGCTTGTTGGGCCGAAGTACCTGTTCTCATGCTGTAGGGAATCTAATCTAAACTCTCCCTCTGCGTTCCATATTACTGCCCCTTAATATATCCATCTATCCATAATCAGCCCCAACCCCTTCAAACCTCCGCATCTCTGTGAATTCCCACAGATCCAACATCCCTCCTTAACTGTGTAATCTTTTCCAGTCCTGAAACACTCTGAAAATGTGGACATCCTACAAACCTCCCTATCTGCATAATCCTCTCAGGACCCTGTAAAACCCCTGCTATGTGGAACCAGCTCCAATGCTTGTGACTCTCCCGATCAGTTTCTA
>NW_025212719.1:6070-19982 GCF_004010195.1 Chiloscyllium plagiosum | reverse complement strand
TAAACCTGCCTTCACAGTCCTCAGTAACTCTCTGAACTTCTGCAGCCTACAACCCTCAGCATCTCTGGCTCCTCCAATCCCTACACTTCCCCCTGGCTGTGTGAACTGATCCAGCCCCTTCAAACCTCCCTATCTCACTCACTCCTGCAGCTCGAACTCTTGTCCATGTCAGTGTAATTACCAGCACCAACAATCCTCCCAGCCTCTATAAATTCCTGCAGCTCCAACTACCACCCCTACCTGTGTACTCTCCAGTCCCTCCAATCCTCCCTTTCTCTGTAAACACCTGTAGCTCCAAATACCACCCCATCTGTCTACTTTCCCGTGCCTATAACACTCCCTTTCTCTAAAAACTTCTGTAGCTCCAACTACTACTGTGTAATCTGTAGTCCCTATATTCCTCCCGATCTCTGTAAATCCTTCAAAACTGATAATCCTGTAACTCTACTTGACATCTTTCAGCCCGATAACCACCTGATCTCTAACCACCAACAGTGATCTCAAACCACCAAACTCTGTAACATCCTCCAGTCTCTACAGCCCAGCTTTTCTCTGTTAGCATCTCTGGTAACTGTATTCCCCTTCATCTCTGGTTACAGATCCTTGCTCAGTGAAATAATGTCCCAGTACTGAATCTGTAAGAACACAAGAATCTTTGGTGTATCAATAAATTTGCCTCATTTTCTAAATTTTATCCACTGCAAGTTCAACCTTCTCCACCTCTTCTTATCAATATCCCTCCATTTTGAAGATCAGCCTGCCTCCAATGCAAGGACATTTTCCCTCCAGATAGGGGACCAAACTTGTTCACAGTATTCTCAGTGCGGGCTGACAGGAGTCCAGTATATTTATTACAAGCCTTCCCTATTTTTATTCTCCATTCCCTTTGAAATCAATGCCAGCATTCCATTTACATTCTCTCTGTCATGCTGGCCCTGTATGCTACATTTCTGAGATTTATACACCAGGATTCCCAAGTTACGCCATAGCGTAGCTTTCTGCAGTTGATCTGAAACCAAGAGCTGACAGCAATAATCACGAAAGTGCTGGAATGTATGTTAAACGATATGCCAGAAATACTAACTGCACACTTAGAAACTTATGGAATAAGCGCAGTCCATAAGACCATTATGTATAGGGGCAGAATTAGACCATTCAATCCATCAGGTCCATTCCACTATTTGATTGTGTATGAATTGTTTCTCAACCCCATTCTCTCCCTCCCTGTAACCCTTGATCTCCTTATTCATCCAGAACCTGCTTATCTCTGAGCAAGGTACACTGAATCACTTAGCATCCACAGCCCCATGAGGCAGTGAGTTCCACAGATCCATCACCCTCTGGCTGAATAAATTCCTCCACATATCTATTCTAAAGGGTCATCCCTTCACTCTGAAGCTGTGCCCTTGGCCCCTAGTTTCTCCTGCTCGTGGAAACATCTTGCCCACGTCCACACCATCCAGGCCCCTCAGTATTAAGAAAGTTTGAATGAGATTCTGCCGCCACCGCCTCTGAAACTTCATCAAGTGCAGACCCAGAGACTTCACCTGCTCCTCATATGACACGAATTTCATCCCTGAAACGCGTACCCCTTCACATCCTTTGTCCAGACTCTGAATGAATAACGTGTTGAGTGTAGTCCCAACACTGACCCCTGTGGAGCTCCCCTCATCACCAGTTCCCATCATGAAAAAAATCCCTTTCTTCACACTCTCTGCCTTGTGCCAATCAGAAAAGTCCTCTATCCATGTTAAGCATGTTGTTCTGAAACGGAAATTTCATTTCACACACACTGCTGGGTTTATTTTTCTGTCTGGCTGTAAACAGTAGAGCTTCACCATTACCTTCCCATCTGTAATTCCCTGGAGAAGGTGGTGGTGAGCTGCCTTCCTGACCCACTGCAGTCCTTTGTGTGTAGGGACAGACACAGTGCTGGGAGGATGGAGCGTGCCTTGGAGGGCGCCTTGGAAATGCTGGTGTTCCCGTGCACCTGGAGCTCCTGTCTTTCCATGGTATAGTGGTTCTGGGTTTATGAAGTGCTGTTGAAAGGGCCTGCCTGAGTGACCTCAGTGCTACTTGTAGATCTTTTATTCCTTCATTCATTGGTGAAAATGAGCTGTGTTGGCTGAGACAGCATTTATTATTGCTTTTGAGTTGTCCCTGAGAAGGTGGTGGTGAGCTGCCTTCCTGAGCCACTGCACCAGCCTTTGGAACTGTTGTTATCCGTGTAGCCTCCAGCAGGCGCTACAAAACTCCTTATGTCTCTAACTGCACACAGACAATGCAGCTCTCCCCTTTATGTCTGACATCCTCCCCGACTTATAACTCTTATAGTTCCAAACACTATCTCACCTCTTCCATTCCCATCTGTGTTAGAGAGCTCTAAAATTTCTTTATTCTTGTTTAAACTTCTGATCACCTAAAACCTCTCCCTTTTTAAATTGGTAGCCCCTTCAGTTTATGTAACTCTCCATATAGCTGTAATCAATGCCAGCACAGGTTCCCTTCCTTAAATCTCTATAATTACAATGGTTGCATGTGGTAAATTGGAACTTTTCATCCACCTTATCCATCTCAGGACTTCCAGCCCCTACAATGCAACTATTTGGATTTTTTTTTAGATTACATTACAGTGTGGAAAAATGCCCTTCGGCCCAACAAGTCCACACCAACCCGCCGAAGCGCAACCCACCCATACCCCTACATTTACCCCTTAACTAACACTACGGGTAATTTAGCATGGCCAATTCACCTAACCTGCACATCTTGGAGTTGGAGAAGCAGCAGAGCAGGAGGCTCGAAATCAGCACCGAGTCACAGAGGGAGTGACCATGTGACGGAGCAACTTGGAGCAGGAGCATGAGGCTCACTCACACCTGGGAGTTACAGAGGCAGCAAAGTTGGAGGATATAAATCAGCACTGAAGATCATGGCCTAATCGTGCCTGTGAGTCAGAGAGATGGTGACCCTGTGAGGGAGCAGAGTGGAGTGGGAGCTGGAGGATTACACGTACCTGGGAGTCAAAGAGACGGTAACCCTGTGAGGGAGCAGGGTGGAGTGGGAGCTGGAGGACTACATGTCCCTGGGAGGAGTTATATAGACAGTGATCCTGTGAGGGAGCGGAGTGGAGTGGGAGCTGGAGGATGACACGTACCTGGGAGTCACACAGATAACTTTCTGCTACGGGGACGGGCCTGCACTGAGTTTGGAAGACGTACAAGAGCCTTCACAGAAAAGGCTGTAAATTCATTGGCCGATAATACACCGTTATTAGCGACTGTCAGTAAATTGATAGAAGCTAGCAAATTTATTTTTTCAGCTTCTGAAATAAGGGTTGAACTCAGAAATAAGAGAGAGAAGTGAAATTCTGAGCCAATATATATATTACCCTCAGTAAGCCACAGTGGAATAAGGGAGATAACCATATTGTTTTTTTTTCCCTGATGTTAATTTAATTCTAAGTAATTAATTAAGTTACTCTAGACATGTTGCACTTTAAGACATGACAAGACATGTTTGTTAGATGGAAAATATGTTCTATTACGTTGGGAAGTCATAGCCCGTGTTCATGTCCTAGATGAACACTGGGTCTTGGAGCTCAGATAGTAATTAGAGGCTGTATGGGACATCTGTGATACTGAGAGTTAGGTGAATATCTCACAGCGAGCAGATCAGCCTGTAGACATGACAGCAAAGAAAAAGAAACGGAATAGGGGACTAAACAATCGAGGAGAAACATTCAGGGAATGGAAGGATATCCTGATATCTCCCTCCCAATTCAGTTTCCTGCTTTGGAAGCTGATGAAGGTGTGGGCTGTTCAGGGGAGGGTAGTCGGAGCCATGTCTGCGGTACCACAAGCGGCCTGATTGTGCAGGAAGGGAGGGAAAAGGAAGGAGGAGCAATAGGCGCAGGGGAGTCAGGAAATTGAATAAGGTGTCAGTGTTTCTGTAATTCCAGGATAGTGGGGTTAAGAATATAACGGTGTCTGCAGGGCATTCGTCTGGGCGACAGTGAGCAGTCAAAGGTCATGTCCATGTTGGTAGGAATGACCTGGGTAGCAAGGGTGAAGCGGTCTGGGAATCAGAATTTAGGGAGCAAGGTGGATGGTTAGCAAGCGGGACCTCAAATGTAACAATCTCTTGGTTACTGCCAGTGCCGTGTCCAAGTGAGAACAGAACTCGGAGTTTTAGGTAGATGAGAGTGTGACTGGAACGATGGTGCAGCAGGAAATAATCGGTTTCCTGGGACATTGGGACTGGTTCTGGGGAAGGCAGCAACTGTACAAGCTGGATGGGCTAACATGACAGAGCTGGGACTGAGTTCCTTGTGCGGTGTTTGGGAGGGATTGAAAATAACTTGGCAGGTGCATAGGATCCAAAAAGGAATAGTAGAGGAGACTACCAGGATTCTCAAAATAATGGGAGATATAGTTGCTACTAATTTATAACAACAAGTTTATCAGAGGAAGCTGGAGTAAGAAAGAAAGCCTTAATCTGAGGTACTCTGCATAGACATGAATACTTGGAGTTTGGAGAGTTCTAGATGCAGATTGGTGTGTGGAAATCTGATGGACTGATCACTGAGAGCTGGCTCAAGGAATGGCAGGACTGTGTGTTAAATATTGCTGAGTATCAGGGATTCTGAAATTATAAAAGGGAAGGGAAAGGATGAAGGTGAAGTATTGGTTTTGATTAGCAATATTTAAGGCGCCCAAGAGAAAGAGCCTAGTCACTTACTCGGGACACCTCGCTACCTTTCCCCCAGCTGTACCAGCTATTACAAATAATTCCACCTCCCTTAGTACTGTTTAGTAATTCTCACATTTCAGAAGGAACCAACCCACACAAGAGCAGAAAGAGCCAAGAGGGATAGGGGGCTCCCTAACATGCAGCTCCTCACTCTATCACAGGGAAGGATCCTGACCCAAACAACCATGAGAGGCTGACTGACCGTGTCCAAGCTCGCTGAGTTGGATCTGAGACTCCCCTTGACTCACTGTCCTGGGCACCGTGGCTGACTGTGGACAATGATATCAGGCTTCCTCGTTTTGTGTCTGTGCTAAACACCAAGACAATACAGCAAGCGGGTGAGCCTCGTAGCTCTGGCTGAGGGGAAACACTGCTGAGGGCAGGGTGAGGCAAGGCAATCATTCTGTGAGCATTCAAGTCAGTTCAAAGTGAGTGTGTACAAACACCGAATGAGCACCCCAGAGGGACAGGTCATGAGTTGGGTGTGTCCCTGAGCACAGTGTCCTTGCAGCAGCATTGAGTGCGTACAAACAGGGAGTGAGCAGCCCAGAGGGACAGTCCATGAGCTGGTGTGTGCCTCTGAGCACAGTGTCCTTGCAGCAGAATTGCAATGAGAGTTGTGAGTGCACCCTGGGCTGCAGCATTGAAGTACAAATGTATACTGTCAGTGGATCGGAGATGTGCTGGGATGGCATGGTGAGGCTGGCATGTGACATGTGCCAGCATTGGTGGGTGTGGAGCAGTCCAGCACAGGAACAGGCCCTTCATCCCAGCACTGACACATGATGCCGTTCTAACGTTAAAAAGAAAGTTTTTGCTCCGACACCCTCTATGTCATTCTGTTCCCTACTTACTCATATTTGTGCCAAGATCCCTCTTAAACCATGCTATATTAACTTCTTCTCCTCTGTCAGTGCATTCCGGGCACTTGCACATTCTGTCTGGAACAGCAAAAATAAACCTTGCCGATCATATCTCCCGAACTTTCTCCCTTTTAGCAAAAACCTACGGTCTTGAGTAATTGATATTTCTACTCTGGGGAAAAAGCCTCTAACTGTCCTTCTATCTATGCCTCTGATAATTTTGTAATTATCTACAGGTAGCCCCATAGCCAATGATGCCCAGGTGCACACAAACCATGTTTGTTCAATTTCTCCTTCTGGATAATACCCTCCAAACCAGACAACATCCTGGTAAAACTTTTCCATACCCTCTCCAACACTTCCACATGGTTCTGCTGGTGTGGCAACCAGTACTGTATACAATATTCCAAATGTGCCCAAACTAAGTTTCTCTACAGCTGCAATGTGACCTGCTACTTTTCATACTGCATGCTCCGATGCATGTCTACAAGTTTGCCGTCAGTCTTCTTGATCACCCTATCCAGCCGTGTTGTCACTTTCAGGGAACTGAGGAGCTGTACCCCTCGATCCCTTCGGATGTTGATGCAATCAGTATTTTTCCATCCACTTTATACTTCTCTCCTGCATTAGACCTTCCAAAATGCATCACGTCACAATTGTCCAGATAAAGTTACATCTGTGTTTTCTCTGTCCAAGTCTGCAGCTGACCTATATCCTGTTGTATTCTTTGGCAATAATCCTCACAATCTGTAACTCCGCCAATCTATTAACAGATCTCCAGTCACAAAAACACTGTTCCACCACGACTCTGTCTTCTATGACCAAGCAGTTCTCTACCATCTTACTAACTGAACGCTTATTCGATTTCACTTCACCTTCTGCTTGAGCCTGCCATAAGCAACCATATCCAAGGCCTTGCTAAGATCCAATCGGCCAACATCCAGCCCCACACCCTCATCAATCAATTTTGTCATTTCCTCAAAATAATCAATCAAGTTTGTGAGACAGGACATTCCCCACACAATTGCGTTGCCTGTTGGTAGTAAGTCAATATTAGCGTACTGTTGGAGCTGCACTCATTCAGTCAAGTGATTATTCCATCATATTCCTGACTTGAACCTTGGAGGTTAGATTAGATTCCCTACAGTGTGGAAACAGGCCCTTCAGCCCAACCAGTCCACACCAACCCTCCGAAGAGTAACCCACCCAAACACATTCCCCTGCCCTATATTTACACTGACTAATGCACCTAACACTATGGGCAATTTAACATGGCCAATTCACCTGAACTGCACATCTTTGGACTGAGAGGAAACCGGAGCACCCGGAGGAAACCCATGCAGACACGGGGGAAATGTGCAAACTTCACACAGACAGTCACCAAGGCCGGAATTGAACCTAGGACTTTGGTGCTGTGAGGCAGCAGTGCTAAGCACTGAGTACTTGATAGTTACTGTACAGTGGGAGATATGCTGTGCCGTGATGATTACTGTAAAATGGGGGGTATGCCAGGCTGTGACTTTTACTGTACAGTGGGAGGTATGCCGGGCCATGATGGTTACTGTACAGTGGGAGGTATATCTGGCGGTGATGGTCACTGTACATTGGCAGGTATGTCGGGTGTGAGGTTGCAGACTGAGTTGTACAGAGTATGATTCTGCTGCTGCTGATGGCCCATTGCACCTCATAGATGCATCATCATTTGTTGCTCAATCTGTTTAACGCCTGTCTCAGTAGAAACCCATATCATGGTGTAGTGGGTCTGCAAAATGTAAAGGTAGCCCTTGCTCCCTATAAGGACTGTGCAATGACCATTCTTACCGGTATATAAAATGTAGAAGTGTATCTGCAGTAGGCAGATCGGTGATGATGTGGTCAATGATATGTTTCCCTTTTACTGATTCCCCCATAACCTGCCGCAGAGTAGTCTAGCAGCTACAGGATCCAGCATCAATGCTGAGCACTATATTGACTATATGCCAAGAACTGCCCCCTCAGCCTGGCTATGTCCTGTCAGTGGGACAGAACCTACCAGAGAGGATGGTGAAGTTGCTAGTGACATAGCCCTATTCACAGAATCCTGCTTTACAGGCAATATCTGACTGTTTTTTGATTAGTTCGTGGGAAATATACAACAGGTCACTTTTCCATTTTGTATAATGAAGTGTTAATATCACTTTGTTTCTTACATATTTTAAAATAACCCAAACATCAATATTTTTCAATTGAAAACAATTGAAGTGAACAATAATTGAAATACCAGAGCGCACACTTGACTATTACACAATTCAGTGACTGTAGTAAACAGCCGATTCATGTTCAGATCAGTGAACACACCATCTTGCAGGCAGCAAAGCTGTTGGAAATGACTTTGAGGAAAAGCCTGAATTCGGACACAGTGTTACTGGCCCTCACCATGACCTCCAAAACACTGACCATTCTCCAAAATCTGTCCAGAGAGCTTCCAAACTGGAGCTGGGCAGTTACTCACACAATAGACTGATTAGATATATACCGGAACAACGGGGAGAGTTGTGTGGGGCAGACTGGTCAATGAACTAGCACATGGCGCAGTTCAACATTTGTAACAATGACCTGTAAACAGCCATGTCTTGCAAGCATATCCCTTCTGGTATGCCACCTAAACTCTGTAATTCTGCACCTTGGACCCGATCCTGAATGTAGGTGTTATAAAGGTGATGGACTCCTGCAGCACATGGCATCTTACATTGAATCCATCATAAACCATATCCAGTGTATGTTAGCCCCACAACGTCAGTATCGAAACAGAATTGTACAGCTCCATTGATGGCCGGCATCATCCCAGACCAATGTTCTTGTGTGTGACTTGAGCTGGAAATCTCTGTGTAAATGTTTGCAGCATTGTTCTAACCGTTAACAGCAAAATCTCTTTAATGAAGGTCTGACATCCTTTCATAATACCAACTTTCAGATTGTCCAATAAGCACAAAATCCACCTATGTATTCAGTTCACTTTTATAACAACAATATGATGAAAACAGTGCCCAACTCACAGTAAGGAGCATTGAAATGATGAGTCACATTACCGCACCCAAGACTAAATTATGATTAAGTACAAGGAATTTGAAAATATACATTTATTTTCCCTTTTATTAATATTGTGAACTCATAGTCAACTCTCCTGCTCCTCAGCGGCTACATGAATGGCTGTGCTATTTTTTTCAGAACCACACTTTTTGACTCTGATCTCCAGCATCTGCAGTCCTCACTTTCTCCCTGCTAATATTCACTCATAATCATTTTCATGGCAACAATATCACTGCGTGTTTAAACATGTTACAGTCAGATCTGGGTACATTTTGAATTGCTTCTGTCTATCTCAGAGCTCAGTAATATGGGATGTGAATGGCAGTGTCTGTGTGATGCTCGGTATGTAGGCCATGCCTCTGAGAGACTGACAGATCGTTTAAAACAGCACATCCCTTCAGCTGTTTACAACAAACAGGTTACTGTCTAGACACTA
This sequence comes from Chiloscyllium plagiosum, assembly GCF_004010195.1. Lineage (NCBI taxonomy): Eukaryota > Metazoa > Chordata > Chondrichthyes > Orectolobiformes > Hemiscylliidae > Chiloscyllium > Chiloscyllium plagiosum. The sequence goes on along the minus strand of NW_025212719.1, from coordinate 10,865 downwards.
ACAGCCTGAGCTCACAAAACCCGAAGCACAGTGTCCAACATTGGGCAGGTCTGGACAATATTTTTATTTCATTTATTCATGGAATATGATTGGGCCAGTATTTGTTGTCCATCCCTTGTTGCCCTTGAGAAGGTGATGGTGAGTTGCCACATTGAACCACTGCAGTCGATGTGCTGTAATTAGACTTACAATACTTTGCGGATCTGACTAGAAACATTGATGAGGATCGAGCTGTGGATGTGGTGTATATGGACTTCAGCAAGGCATTTGATAAGGTTCCCCATGGTAGGCTCATTCAGAAGGTCAGGAGGAATGGGATATGGGGAACTTAGCTGTCTGGATACAGAATTAGCTGCCCAACAGAAGACAGCGAGTGGTAGTAGAAGGAACATATTCTGCCTGGAAGTGAGTGGGTTTTCCACAGGGCTCTGTCTTTGGGCCTGTACTGTTTGTAATTTTTATTCAAGACTTGGGTGAGGGGATTGAAGAATGGGTCAGCAAGATTGCAGATGACACAAAGGTTGCAGGTGTCGTTAACAATATAGAGGGCTGCTGTAGGCTGCAGCGGGACATTGACAGGATGCAGAGATGGGCTGAGAGGTGGCAGATGGACTTCAACCTGGATAAATGCGAGGTGATGCATGTTGGAAGTTTGAATTTGAAAGCTGAGTACAGGATTGTGCTCAGGAAAGCACAAAGTGGTGGTTGTACAGGAAAGGCCAGAAAGCTGTGCAGGTACATAGATCCCTTAAAATGGCCACCCAAGTGGACAGGTTGTTAACAAAGCACATAGTGTTTTGGCTTTCATTAACGGGGGATTGAGTTTAAGAGTCGTGAGATCTTGCTGCAGCTCTATAAAACTTTGGTTAGACCGCACTTGGAATATTGCATCCAGTTCTGGTCGCCCTATTATAGGAAAGATGTGGATGCTTTGGAGAGGGTTCAAAGGAGGTTTACCAGGCTGCTGCCTGGACTGGAGGGCTTATCTTATGAAAAGAGGTTGACTGAGCTCGGACTCCTTTCATTGGAGAAAAGCAGGAGGAGAGGGGACCTAATTGAAGTATACAAGATAATGAGAGGCATAGATAGAGTCGATAGCCAGAGATTATTTCAAAGGGCAGATGGTGTAAAGGCTTTTGGAAATCATGAGTCATGTTATTTCTGTAGGATTCCTAGCCCTTGAGATATTCTTGTAGCCAATTAATTTATATGCATCAAATTGTGACGCTGAAACAGCACAACAGGTCAGGCAGCATCTGAGGTACAGGAGAGTCGACGTTTTAGCATAAGGCCTTTACAGGAATGGGTAATGAAAGTATACCGTCAGTCCAGTTCTGGTTAACAGTAATCCGCGGGATATTGATCGTTGGGAGTTCAGTGATGGTGGTGACATTGAACGTTGGAGGATATGATTCCATTTTCAATTATTAGAGGTAGTCGTTGTCTGGCATGTGTGCAATGAAAATTGTACTTTTCACTGTTAAGCACACACCTTCATATTTCCAGGTCCTTGTTGCATTTGGATAAGGGTTGCTTCAGTATCAGAGTAAATCACTAATAGTGGTGAATATTGTCTAATCATTGGCAAACATGTCCCAGTTGTGACGTCACTTGAGTAGGGATGGTCATTTATGAAGCAGCTGAAAATTATTGGGCCTAGGGCAGAGAGCACTCTTACAGCTCACTGATGCTGTCCCTCTCTCTGAGTTAGGAAGCTGGCTTCTAGTTCCACCTGCTCCAAAGGTGTTTAGCAACATATCTGAATGGAATAATATTACAATACCTACCACATGGAGCTGAGTGATGACTTGGTTAGTTGGACAACTAGTCTGTAATGCAGATTAATACTAACAGTGTGGGTTCAATTCCTGCACTGACTGAGGTGTCTGAAAAGGGCTGTCCTACTCAAACTCTCCCTCAGTTGAGGCATGATGACTGTCCAATTAATCTACCGCCAGTCTAACGAGAGAGCAGCCCAACCATTCTGTCGGGGTATGGTGCTCTACCTTTCCATTTATGATCTAAAGGCTTACCCAGAAACCCCTCCCTTGGGGAACTGCGGCAGAGCTGAGATGGTTGCTCTCCACCAACCCCAGCCACCTTCCTTTGTACCAGGTATAACTTCTGCCAATGCAGACTATTCCTATTTGCTCCAGTTTTGCCGTTAATCCTGGGTACGACATTTGGTCAAATGCAGTTGTGATCATGTTAAAAGTGAAATCACTGTCACCTCACCTCTCGAATTCAGCTGTGTGTTTTCTTGTTGTAAATCGTTTAGCTGAAGACTGCCATCTGGAGGAAACTAAAGTTGATCATCCCATCGATATTTCTGTCTGAATATTGTTGTGAAAGTTTCAGCCTTAGATTTCCTATTATTGTGCTGGGCTCTTCAATTTTTGAGGAAGGTGGTATTTGTGGATCCTCCTCCTCCGGTGAGTTGTGTGATTGTCCACCACCACTCACCCAGTCTGTATATGAGAGGATTGCAGAGATGAGTCCTGATTCATTGGATAGATCTGCGTATCATTTTCTATTTATACCACGTGGTGAGTAAGTGGCCCAATTTAGTAACTTCATCTCATTTTGAGGTGTATTTGGTGCTACTATAGGCAGGCCCTCCTGTATTCTCCATTTAACAAGGCTGTATCCCTGGCTTGATGGTCAGGATAAAGTGGAGCATACACCAGGCAGTGATAGTGAAAATTATGCTGGAGTACAATTCTGCTGCTGTTGGTAATGACCTGAACCGCCTCACACAGGCCAGTGCAAAGTTCCAAAATCTATTGAAAATCTGCCCTACTTAGCACAGTGATGGTATCACAAATGCACAGGGGGTCTTCACGATGTAAAAGTGGAACTTTGTCTCCAGAAATACTATGTGCGGTAGTTCGCCGTTCCCAATATGGTCATCAAACAATGTGTCTGCAGCCAGTAGGTTGGTGAGGATGAGGTCAAGGATGTTTCTACCTGTCAGTCGTTCTCCCCGACCCGGTGCAGACGCAGTGAAGCAGTTATGTCCTTTTGGACCCGACCACCTCGATCAGTAATGCTGCAGCTCAGCCCCTCTTGGTGTTAGTTTTGAAATGGCCCACCCATTATACATTCTCCAGCTCTGTCACTCTCTCAGTGCTTCCACCAAGTATTGTTCAATGTAGAGGGACACTGATCCACCAGCGGAGGAGGGGTGTCAGCAGGATGTTTCCATGTCAGTGTTTTATCTGACACCGTGAGGCTGAGGGAGGGCAGTCAGCAGGAGGTTTCCGTGTCAGTCTTTATATGAACCCATGAGGTTTTGTCATGTCACATTGTTGCTTGACAGTCTGGAGGACATCTCTCTCAATTCTGGCATAAGCTCCAAGGCATTAGGAAGGAGGAGTTTGCACGGTCTACAGGGCCTTTTATTTTTATTACAGTCAGCAGAAGAGCCTCTCCTGTGTGGATGACACTGACTCCTTCGCTCTCGTAATTGCACACTCCAAGGTCTCACTCATTCAAATACTGTCTGTCCCTTGTCTGCCCATTCATCAACCAATCCGTCACTGTAAATATATGCAGAACCTTCCTCCTCCCTAACTCTTTAAACTCCTCCAAACTCTATACCCTTCCCGATCTCTGTAACGTCTTCCAAACCCTACACCCCTCACTATCTCACAAAGCACCTCCAAAACTTACATTCCTCCCTATCTCTCTAACCTCCTCCATCATCGATATATAACCCTTTATCTATGACTTACTTCAGCCCCTACAAACCCTACATATCTGTCTAAGCTGCTATCCCATATACGCTGTCGCTGTAAGCTTGTCCAGCCACTCCCCGCTCACGACCTTTGTAAACATCATCCAACCACTGGACTCTCATGATCTTCGTAACCTCCTCCAGCATTTCCATACTGCCCCATAATTCTGGCATTCTCTAGTACTTCTACCTTTTCTTATGGATATAACCTCCAAAAACACGTTTCGTTTAGTGAGGGAAAGGGATAGGTACATGCCATAGGGCAAGAGTTATCAAAGGGGGAAGGGCAATTGTAACGCGATTAAGCAGAACTTATGATGCATAGAACAGGGTAGCAAAATGTAGGGGATGGGGATAATCGAAATGTGAAGCTGGTTTAAAGAACAGACATCGCATGTCCTTAAATAGCCTGCCCCTATCAGGCAGGGAGGAAGTGATAATGTTAGGGAACCGTGGTTTACTACAGAAAGTCCATCTGTTGTTAAGAAGAAGAAGGAGGCTTATGTGACGATGAGACGATGGAGAGTTACAGATTAGCTAGGAAGGATTTAAATAGAGAATTAAGATGTGCAAATAGGGGACATGAGTCATTTTTAGCTGGTCGAATAAAGGAGAATCCTAAAGCTCGAGCAGTCTTTAGCAAATGGAATAAAGGAGAACTCTAAAGCTTTCTATAGGTATGTGAGGAATAAGAGGATGTCTAGGTAGGAATAGAGCCAGTCAAAGACAGAAGTAGAAAGTTGAGTGTGGACCCTGTGGAGATCGGAGAAGTACTAAACGAACATTTCTCAGCGATTTTCACCCAGGCAAAGGAGAATATTATAGAGGAGAATGAATGAGGTATGAGATATTAGATTAGTTACGAACAGGTGTTATCAATTCTAGAAGGAATGAAGTTAAAAATCACACAACATCGGGTTATAGTCCAACAGGTTTAATTGGAAGCACACTAGCTTTTGGAGCGACGCTCCTTCATCAGGTGATAGTGGAGGGCTCGATCGTAAGACAGAATTTATAGCAAAAATTTCAGTGATGTAACTGAAATTATACATTGAAAAA
>NW_025212719.1:4532-5992 GCF_004010195.1 Chiloscyllium plagiosum | reverse complement strand
TGGAGGATTGCAAATGTTTGCCCATGTTCAAGAAGGGCAGTACAGATGACCAAGGCAATTACAGACCAGTGAACGTTATGTGTGTGTAGGAAATGTTTTGGACAGGACTATAAGAGATAGGATTTATAATCATCTAGCAAATAACAATTTGATTGCAAATAGTCAACATGGTCATGTCTCTCAAACCACATTGACGTTTTTGAGAAGGTGACCAAGCATGTGTAAGAGGCTAAGGCAGTTGACGTGGTGAACATGGACCTCAGTAAAGCATTTGATAAGGTTCCACATGGAAGACAGTTGGAGAAAATGCAGAGACGTGGGATTGAGGGTGATTTAGCAGTTTGGATTAGAAACTGGCTTTCTGTAAAAGGCAGCGAGTGGTGGTCAGCATGGAGTCCGTTAACTATGGTGAGCCACAAGGATCTATTTTGGGACCACTACTGTTTGTCATTTTTATAAATGACTTAGATGCAGGCATAGGTGGATGGGTTAGTAAGTCTGCAGATGACACTAAAATCGGAGGAATAGTGAACAGTGTGGAAATATTTTGCAGGTTGAAGGGGCACTTGGACAAACTGCAAAATTGGGCTGAGAGGTGGCAAGTGGAGTTTCAATGCAGCTAAATATGAGGTGATTCCTTTTGGGAAGAATACCAGGAAGGCAGAATAAATGGTCAATGGAAAGATTCTTGGTAAAGTGGATGTGCAGATGGATCTTGGTTTCCATGTACATAGATCCCTGAAAGTTGCTACCTAGGTTGATTGTACTGTTAAGAAGTCATAAGGTGTGTTGGGTTGTATTGGTAGAGGTATTGAATTCTAGAGCCATAATGTCATGTTGCAACTATGCAAAATGCAAGTGCAGCCACACTTGGAATATTGTGTGCAGTTCTGATCGCCCCATTACAGGAAGGGTATGGAAGCATTGGAAAAGGTGCAGTGGAGATTTACCAGGATGTTGCCTGGTCTGGAGGGAAGGTCTTATAAGGAAAGGCTGAGAAACTTGGGTCTGTTCCCATTGGAGAGAAGAAGGCTAAGACGGGATTTGATAGAGGCATACAATGTGATCAGAAGATTAGATCGGGTAGACAGTTAAAGCCTTTTTCCTCAGATGATGACATCAGGTTGTACGAAGAGGCATAGCTATAAATTGAGGGGTGACAGGTTTAAGACTGATGTCAGAGGCAGGTTCGTTACTCAGAGAGTGGTAAGAGCGTGGAATGCCTTGCCTGCCAATGTACTTAACTCAGCCACGTTAGGGGGATTTATACAATCCTTGGATAAGCACATGGATGATGATGAAACAGTGCCGGGGGATTGGCTTAGATTAGTTCACAGGTCAGTGCAACATCGAGGGCAAAAGGCATGTTCTGCGCTGTATTGTTCTATGTTCTATAAACCCTTACATCTTCCCCACTTCAGTAACCACACGCAGTCACTACAGCCCTCTTCATCTCTGTA
>NW_025212719.1:0-3007 GCF_004010195.1 Chiloscyllium plagiosum | reverse complement strand
ATCAGTGACTCCATGTAATTTAATTGAACAATTATCTGCTGAAATGAGTTCGTAATTGGCTGCATGATCGCCGTGCCATTGCCACGTTCAACACAATACGATCAGGACAGGATGTGGTTGTTGAGCGCTTTGCGCCTGTTCCATAATTTAAGGAGATTATAACTGATTTGTTACATAACTCCTTTTACCTGCTTTTGGCCCAAATTGGTCACGACCCTTCCTTCGCAAAAGAGTTTCTATCTCAGGTATTCAGATGCAAACAAAGAACGAAACAATACCAACCAAAACAGGGAACAAGATGGATGTTGAATGGATAACCTGAAAAGTGTCAACTCAGTGTTGACTACAGAAGGCTGTAGAGGGACAATTTGAATGATGGGTAATGTCCTTCACTCATTGCCATTACTTCTGTTGCGAATAGTTTCTTCAACAAAGACAGTTCTTCAGCTTTTCAAAGTAAGAAGTGTATTGTGTTTGGCATACGTCAAGGAGGTTGCGTAGTAAAAGTGGGAAATTGGGTGGAGGTAACAATGCTCATTTGAAGTGCCAGTGAGAATACTATGGGCCTCCTTCACTCGAACAAAACTGTAATTATGAATGTACTCGGATGGATTAAGTATTCATGAAACGAAAGGAAACAGAGTGAAGGATTTACAGTTAATTTTTGTGTGGAAATGTGTGCTGTGAGGAAGATGTAAATATTTATGAAAATTGAACAGGCGTCCACATGGGCAAGGCCATTGCAAATGACATATGATGCAGAAACGTGAAGTTATCCACTTTATTGGAGAAATTAATAGACATTATATTTCATAAATTTAAAACGTTGAAAAGTACTGATATAAATAAAACCCAAAGTGTCCTTGTCTATATGCTGCTGATGTCTAACTTACAGGTGCAGCAGGCTATTTGGAAAGACAGTGGAATGAGAACCTTTACTGTCAGACGATATAAGCACAAGGGGAGAGATAGCTTGCTTCAGTTGAATTGGAGCTTGGTCAGACTGCACCCGGAGGACTCTGCGCAGTTTTGGTTCTTTCTCTCAGTAAATATTTTATTGCCATAGAGAGAGGAAAAGGAAGGTTCAATAGGCTTCTACCAAGGACAATGCTATCAAAGGTGTCCATGAGAAACTTGACCTGTGTTCCCCAGTGTTTCAAGGAATGAACATTATTTTCCTTGGAAGTTACAGAATACTGATTACATTCCTGCTTCTAAATAATTTATGGCTATTTGTGTACCATTTATAAATTTAGTTGTATTCCGAACTGTGTCTCACTCCAATGGGAGACAAGTTGTTCTCACAAACACAGGAATAGTGGCAGACTGGATACCAGAAGGCATGGGGACAGTAATATTTCCAGCAGCTCTCCGAGTATGTTCTGCCTTTCAGTTCAATGATGTTTGTTCTGATAGTACTCGACTCACTTTCCTGCACTTTCTCCGTCACCTATGATTCACTGACTAAATAAAAATATATCTCTCAGCCTTGAAGATATTTTCAAAACCTTCTGCAATTGTTTCCCTCACTGATGTGAGAATTGGTCGTCTTTACTTCCGTTGTTTACTTCTATCGCAGTTTGTTGAAACGAAATTAGATGCCGACTTCTCCATCGCACCTCCACTCTGTTCAAAAGCACAATAAATAAATAAAGCTCAGAGCCTGTTATTTTCTCCCTTTCCTTTCATATTAATTTAAGATACAGCTCACAAATCTGGGGATTTGTCCAGTTTTTACGCTGCCATAACTTCCAGTTCTTCCTTCCGGTCGCTATCAATCTGTTAAAAGGTTACACAGTAACTCTCCCTGAATCCAGGAACTCCTTCGCCCAAGTGAAGACGGATATGAAATACGTGTTTCACGTATTTTCTGGCTGTATGCGCAGGCTGCCTCCTTGATCCCTCCTATATCCCGTTCTTTCCCTTGTTATCCTCTTCCCCCGATATGTGGATGGAATATCTTGGGCTTCTTACCAATCTTACCCGCTATTGTTTTATCACACCTCCTTTATTCTCTTCTACTGACTTCCTAACCTTCAGCGCTGCACTTTCTACATTCTTACAGGGATTCCATTGATCTGCTCACTTTAGAGCTGAATTAAACTACTCTTTACTTTGTTATTCAGCTCTGAATATTTGTAGACGTCGGAGTGTCTCTGGGTTTGTTTTCGTAAAGTTGATCTTAGATTGTAACATATTGGGCCCATACTCTCACCAATTCAATTTTGAGCATGGACACTCCTCCCTAATCCACGCTATTCGACGACAGCGTTACCCAGAAGTAAATGTCCCCAGGCTACTTTGGCCAGATCCTATTTTCTAATAAACTCTGTCTCTCCAATCCAAAAACGTTATATTTTGAAAACGTTTTTTGCCTTTTCCTTAAGGAAATTAAAATATATGATATTATGGTCATTGGTCCTAAGCTTCTCTCCCAATCCTGCCTCGAACATATGACTGGCTTCATTCTCCACAATAAGGCCCAGCAAAACACTATCCCTTGTTGTATCTTCTACATGTTAATATGAGAAGCTCTCAGCAATAAATTTCAACATATTTGTCCCCTCTTAAAAGCACATGACTACCCCAATAAATATTGGATATTGAAAAGCATAAATAGAATTACCCTCTTATTGTTTTATACACGACAGTGATTGATTGCACAATAGCTCCTGTACTTTCTTCTAACTGAGCGTCTTAATGTGACCCTACCAACGTATCTGTCATCTTTGTATTCCAGTTTCTATCCACGAAGCCTCAATTTGAAGGCCCTTCCGCAACATCATCCCTCTTTACTGCAGTAATTGACTCCTTAATTAATAAAACCAAATCATGTCCAACCTATAGTTCCTGTACTACAGAATATTAAGTTGTCAATCCTGATCTCCTTCAACCATATCTCTGATGGCAAAAACTTCACTCCATCCAAAACACACCTGCCTATCTCTGTATGCTCCTACAGACCCTATGCACCTCCCAATTTCTGTATCCTAGTCAAGACCCTACA
>NW_025212718.1:25459-28190 GCF_004010195.1 Chiloscyllium plagiosum | reverse complement strand
TCCGGGAAATAGAAATATCAACAGCTGGGAGAAACTGAACTTATCCATTGCAATTAGTCAAAACGTATTGCCATGCACAACAAAAGATCTTAGATCTACAGCTTAAGACACAAATAATAATTGTAAGTAGTTATTTTTAGAACCGTTTCCGCATGATTATTACTGGTCAAGACAAGAATTCATTTCATAGCCTGAGATTCCTGATGATACATGCTTATTTCGTGGCAGATTTCACAAATGAGTACATTTGTTAGGTCCTTTCAGAGGACAACGAGGAGTCAATCAAGCATCAGCAAGGTAAACATGACAGATTTCTCTTCCTAAAGAACAATACAAAATCTCTATTTGGTTCATGAATGATCCAGCAGCTACATGAACACTTCTGATGATACTAGCATCAAACACAAAAAGATGCAGTGTGATAATTGTGAAAACATTAATAAATGTAATCTTCTACTTTATCATTGGGTCTGAAACTTGAGACTGATCCCTCTGGAAGCACCATACACAAACAGTAGTCCATGATTCAGTATATGAAAATGCTCTGATGTTTATGACAGATGGACAAAAAATGCCAGCTTTCTCAGTGACACTTGCATCGAGTGGATTGTATTTTCTTTTCTTTGAAATCTGCTGCAGAGGTATGCTGCAGAGTTATTGGGAACTTTAAATTTAATAGGACGTCCTGTTTAACACAGTGACGATTGAACGTTTTACACTACAGCAGTCTCCAGGCATTTGCCGTTATTTTATTATTTTTGTTTCATTCGGGGAATATATGAGCTGTTTATTAGCTTTACGTTCCTCAATGGTGAATATTGCTGAGTACAATAGAGTAAGTTCAATTATAACAAGTTAGATATCCGAAGCGCTTTGGTGAAATTAGAAGAAAATATCATTTGTTGATTAAGCATAGCGCTTGTGGTCAGCTGAGTAAAGATCTGATACCTCCTTGCAGAATAATTAGACCATTAAATGCTGCGGATTAATTTGTGCCTTTATAACATCAATACTTATCACCTCATCCGCAGTATAGAGTAATGGAGTTCTATGTCTAACTATGAACATTTTAAAGACAAATGCAAGTAAAATGCCTGCTGACCTAATTCTAAACATGGCTAGCTCATTGAAACAAAATGCCAAAATGATGGTGAAAGCACTCCTAGAGACGAACTAAAAAGGCTTCAGCAATGTGGAAAATAGACAGTGAATATGACGTGATGGCAATAAATAATATAGATTAAAAATCCTCTTGCATTTTCGCTAATGCTGATAGAAGTAGACAAGCAGGAGGCTGGAAGAACACAGCCAGTCAGGTAGCATCAGACGATGGGGAAGTCAATGTTTTGGTATAAAACTTCTGCAGGAATTCCTGAATAAGTATTATACCCGAAACATTGAGTTAACAACACCCTGATGTCGTCCTGTTAGTTTGATCTTCCAGACTTTTGATTGTCTACTTTGTATTCCACAATGTGCAGGGCTTCTTTCTCTTTCTGAGACTGACTCGGGAAAACAGCCAGGTACTTCCTGAAATAGTTTTGTTTGATTTTCTTTCCTCTAAGCCAACTTGGAGGGAACACATTTCCGTATTCTGGTAGTTGTACCTAGGGCGTGTTGTATTCCAGCAGCCATTTGAGCAAATGTGCCTATGAGATTTCTGTATGTTGTAATATAATATTGATAGCTTACCACTGTTGGATGAAACTGCAGAGATGGTGTATTCATTGATTTTAATGATACTGGAAAAATTACTTTGCTTTAGAATATCTTTTATGTCAATTCTTGCATATTAGATAGTTCTCCCTTCCCAGTTTTATCTCTTAATTCATACAGCATGTTGTCCCACTGTTCTCAATGTTGAATGCATTGTACAGCTTCGTCGCGAGAATAGGAAGTGATATACGATTTCTTGGTAGTTATCTTATGAAACCTTTTACTTGTGGTTCCTTTCACTACCATGAAGATCACTTCCGAAAATTGCACTTACTTTCGTGTTCACTGACTGTCAATCGAACATCAGCAGTTCACCACGAAGTATATCCATAAATTACCAAGCTAGTTTCTGTCATCACAAATCATAATGGTTATTTCACTGGAACATTTAACCTCTTCAGATTTAAATTAGTCAGCTAATATCTTTGAGATTTCAGTTTACAATCAGTGTTCAAACATGCTTAGGTGAATATTTATCTGCCCAGTTCTCCTCACTACGCACAGAAATCTTGAATCAAATGCACTCTTTGAAGTTAAATCACACATTTATGACATTGTGAGTGACTGCGAATGTGACAGTGTATTGTTCAGATCAGAACGTATCCAGGACAGCACCACTGACAGAAATGAAGAGAGACACAGCAACAGCAAGATACGAAGAGACATACAATCAAAGAAACTAAATATAAAATCTTCACGTCACTCCAGTGCTTAATTTATGCTTAATACAGAAGCAGTGACGACAATAACGAGGAGAATTTATAAAATGGGAGAGGGCACTTTAACAGAGAAATCAGCAATCCAAAATACCCAAACAAGACCTAATAACCTTTAATGAAAGCCTTGTGAAATAAATTGCTGAAGGTTCCCTGGAAAAATCCTGGACATGTTCTCTAAAAAGGAATTTTGACATGACTTTTTATAATCGGCCAGGATACAGCGGCATCGAACATAAAACACACTAATCAATAGTTACAACGTCACGTGCAGAAGAATAATAAAGCATGCAGTGAAG
>NW_025212718.1:20280-23912 GCF_004010195.1 Chiloscyllium plagiosum | reverse complement strand
CCTTTCAAGTTTCACAGCATTCCTTCGAAAGGAAGGAGATCAGAATTGCACTCACTATACCAAAAGTTGCCTAACTCATGCCCTGTGCAGCCACGCTATAACCTCACAATGCCTTTACACAATGTCATTTGTGCGACCAATAATGGAACACATCCCAAACGCCGACTTCAATATCCCATGTTCACCTGGCCACCGTTCCGAGCATCGAGGTACTGAACACCCCATTGATAGGCTATGATCGGCTGGGCACATTATTTGCATGAATGACACTAGAATCCCCAAACAGATGCACTCCAACAACTCTGAAATGGCAGGCGAATCCTAGGTGGCAGATGTTTTTAAAAGATATCCACAAGGCATCGCTGCCGAAGTGCGGTAATCCAACAGACACTAGCCCAAGACCTTGGAAAAGAAGGAGTATCCACGAAAGTCGCTGGCACTGTGCAAATGACTGTTGGGACAAAAGGGAAGCCAGGAGAGCACACTACAAGGAGTGCGCTGACACACCAAAGCCAAATCTAAACCTTCCTCATGGACAACTTCTTTAACCCAACTATAAGAGAGTCTGTAGAAGCCACATAAATCGGTCCATCCTACAATGGACTCACCCGACGAGTGTCAGATAGTCATCCTGGTCTGTGTGCAACCAGCAGAGAAATTATGAGATCGGAAGATTGAATTCTTTCTCAATTATTACAGTGTTAATTTAAGAATTCGAATAGTTCCCTCTCTATTTCAGTGTCATCATATGTGGTCTTATTACAGAGCTATGAAATGTCTACCTATTGCAATATTCTTACACGCATTGCACGGAACTTGCATCAGTCATAATCTGATGTGAAACGTTTTCTTCGCAATACGATTATTATCCCTCAGTCTGGAATTTCCTCTTCTTACTGCCCATTCTGCCTGATGTTCGACGCCAACATTTTGTTTAATCTCTGACCACATCTCCCTAATGGCAATTAGCTGCAACTCATTTGCCTATCTGTGTCAAAAATGCATATAGTTTATCCTGATACACTTGTGCATTCAAATAGATAAACTGCTATTTACTTTTAATAAAAATGTCATGTCACAAAGTTATTTGCTGACATGCTTATTCAATTAAAATCTGCCCTTTCGTGTTCTGTTCTGATTGTTAAAAGCCTATGGTTCGAAAACTTCAAAATTTCTCTTTAAGTTTCGAAATTGCCGATCACCTGAGCCCTGTCCCTCCTCACCTATGTCAGTTTAAAGCACTCTGTATATTCCTGGTCACAAGACTGACCGATACACTGGAACGAGCCCATCGACTATGTTTCACCATGCAATGTGATCACGGCTGAACCAAAAATCCTATATAATTCTTTCCAAAGATTCGCTATCCTCTCAGTGTAGTAACTCTTCTTTACCTCCTTCGAGATTGAGTGAGCCCTTGCGGGGATTTTAAGTCCTCTGATTACAGATTCTCGCACAAGAGAAACCAAATGAAATAGCGAAGATGAAGATTGAGGGCAAGTCGATGGATGATATCCAAATGGACTTTATTGAAGCATTTGACAAGGTTACTTGTGATAGGTTGGCTCACAAGATGAAATCATAATACATGGAATCCATTGGTCTGTTGGACACAAAATTGTTTGGCATATGGAGGGTTGTACTTCTAAATGGCCGTCTGCAACTAATGGTGTTCAGCAAGGACCAGTGTTTCGTCTTTGGTTTGTCATTGAGCTTTGTGATGTAGATGGTCTGATTCGAACTTTTTCAGACAAAATATTAATTCGTTGAATCCTGGCTAGTAAGCAAGAATATCAAAGCGTGTAGCAAGATATCGAGCAAATAGAAAGTTGGACAGAGAGTAGAAAATCGAATTACATCTGGACAAATGTGAGGTGATAAGCTTTGGGAGTTTCTATATAAGAGGAACGTACAATGTCGATGGCAGGACCCTTAGGGCATTAATCTTCAGAGGGAATCTTGGTTGCAAATCGACAGCTCCATGAACATATTTGCAAACGGTGAGAAATATGGAATATGGCATGCTTTCTTTCATCTTTGGCAGCAATGAGTGCAGAAAATATAAAGGCCTGTTGCAGCTGTATAAAAGTTACTTTCAACCACGTTTGGACTATGGAGTGCAGTAGCGAATCTGTTGAATGGATGTGGAGGATTTGGTTATGGTGCAAGAGAGGTTTACCCAGCTATTGCCTGTTTCACAGTGCACAAGGAAAAGGAGAGTTTAGACAGATTTGGATTGTTTCTGCAACAGTGTTGAAGGCTGAGGGGCGACGTAGCGCAGATACATCAAATTAGAAAAAAAATGACGGCATTGTGGAAAGGTGCAAAACATTTTCCAATGTAGAACTAATAAATACTTGGCATATCATTTTAAGGTGTGCGAGAGAAATTTTAATCGAGATGTGCGAGCTACTTTTTTAAATGTAGAGGGTGGTAAATGCCGAGCCAGGTGGTAGAAGCAGAATACTAGCAACGTTTATAAGTGCAATATGGGCATATACATGACCAGGCAGAGAATAGAGCGACATGGACCATGGGCACTTAAATAGAATGAGTTTAGAATAGCATCATGGTCAGCACCGTCCTGATGGGTCATTGAGCCTACTGCTAACCTGCAATGTTTTCTCTTCTAACTCCCTACCATTTAACCGGGGAAAAACCCTCAGAACCTGAAATGTTTCAATAAATTTATGTCTCATTCTTCTGAACTCCAAAGACTTCAAGCTCAATCTCGTCAAACTCATTTTGTTGTAACATTATTCCCTTCCCAATACAAACCTAGTGAACATTTTCTGACGTGTCCAATAAAGGAAAATCATTTCTCAGCGAACTCGGACTGTTTTTAAAATTCTGTGTGGTCCGACTGTGGTATCTTGCATACATCTACCAGGATTTCCCGACATTTACACTCTATGCCCTATGTAATAAATGTCAGCATTTGATTTGCCTTCAATACTACCTGCTGAACCTGTAATCTATCTTTTACAGATTGTTATCCAAGTACTGCCAACACGCCTTTTGCAGACAGTTTGAAACCAAACGATGTTAACCTGTCAGTAAGTCATAAATGTGCTGGAATGTATTATAAATAAAATGGCAAAAAAATAACAGGCCCCTCAGAAGCAATAGGATGCACATGATTTATAAAAAGATTTTTTGTGATGACACTGTTGATTTAAGTTTTTTGGTGTGACAGTAAATGGAAGAATATGTATGGATGGGGGAGTGGAGTGGCAGTCGGGGATATTGTTTCGTTAAATTTCTGGAAGCCTTATAAATGTTTCAAAAAGGGATACAACGTAAATAGTGAAAGAAGGGAGCCTCACGGAAATTAGTGGTACCACCTATGCGAGGGAGAGCTGGAGATAAATGACATCTTCGGCAATTATTCTGCTGCAGTATTTATAGTGAAGAAAAACGCGGAAGCTCGGGAATGTGGGGAAATGAACAATGATGCTTTCATGAGAGTTTACGTTGGGGAACAGGAGGTGATAAACGACTTAAAATATACCAAGGTAGTTACATCCTCGGAGGTTAGGAAAGAAATTGCGGGGCCTTAGCTGAAATACTTGCATAATCAGCAGCTACAGTGTGTTTCTGACCGAATGAAGGGCTGCTAATGTTGTTCCATT
>NW_025212718.1:18590-19822 GCF_004010195.1 Chiloscyllium plagiosum | reverse complement strand
ATCTAATCTAATCTAATCTTGATCAGCTGGTGCTGTGGAGTGAGGAATACAGGATGGGAGAAATGTGATATGCTGCATTTTTGTAAGACAAATCATGGCAGGACTTAAAGAGTTAATGATAGATCCCTGGCTGGTATTGTCAAACAAAGAGACCTTGGGGTGCAGGTACAAAGTTCAGTTACGTTGGCATGACAGGGAGACAGAGTCGAAACTGTGGCACTGGAGAAGCTTTGCATCTCACGTAGCATCTGAAGAGCAGGATATTCGACGTTTTGGACATATGCTGTTCATCAGGAATATGTTGGGGGCGCGGGGTGGAGAAGGGAGATGAGTATTAAAGACGGGGGGGCTGGAGGGAAGGTATTTGGGAAGGCGCAGTTGGGGGTGATGGTGAGAGGTCGGTGGGTTTCTGACCGTAACGCCTGTTCTCCTACTCCTCAGATGCTTCTCGACTGCAATGCTTTTCCAGCCGACACATTTCGACTCTAATCTCCAGCATTTAAAATCTTCACTTGATTCTAATATCAGCTAGACGGGATGTTGATGAAACCATTTGGCACGTTGCCTTCATTGGCAGAGCATTGAGAATAGGTGTTGATACGGCATATTGTGTTTGTGCAGGACATTGTCAATGCCATAATACATGCATTGGTGATTATCAGGAAAAACTCAGTTGGTTCACTTCTGTCCTTCAACAAAGGACATCTGAATTTATTATCTGGGCTGGCTGATACGTGACTCCCGATGCACAGCGACATGGCCGACTTTGAGTCGTCCACTGGGCAATTAGTAGTATAAAATGAATGGTGAGTCAGCCACTGACATCTACATCCCATAATTGAATAAATACAAAATACAAGTTTTCCTCGCTACCTGTGCAACAACGTCAGCTGCAGCAATTTATTACGGCTTTGTAACATGCTTAAGGCCTCAAAGTTTGTGTGAAGATTTGTAGCTCCGGTGCTCGTTGTTGTGGTTTTGTTCACCGAGCTGGAAGTTTTTGTTGCAAACGTTTCGTCCCCTGGCTAGGCGACATCATCAGTGCTTGGGGGCCTCCTGCGAAGCGCTTCTTTGATGTTTCCTCCGGTGTTTATAGTGGTCCACTATAAACACCGGAGGAAACATCAAAGAAGCGCTTCGCAGGAGGCCCCCAAGCACTGATGATGTCGCCTAGCCAAGGGACGAAACGTTTGCAACAAAAACCTCCAGCTCGGCGAACAGAACCACAACAA
>NW_025212718.1:11540-17000 GCF_004010195.1 Chiloscyllium plagiosum | reverse complement strand
GTTATAGCCTGTATGTTCTGAATATTAACAATTTGAACACTCGTCCAGCGACATTCTCCTTAAACTGCCGTGGAAACTTTGATCCCATATCCACGCAGCATTGAAATGACGATTTCTCATCCAAACCTGCACTCTTGTGCGATTATCAAAGCTGTATCGCTGAGCATTCAACTCTGGATCACGCGTCCAGTGACATTCCTACCAGACAGTAATCTTCTTATTAAATTCCAGTTCAGTTACAGATGCTGATATTCCATAAAAAATTTGAATGCATACAATTTTTTTTTATAAACTAGAGCATTAAGTACAGCATTTTTATAACTCTGACATGTTGGGTCCTTTGGAAGGGCACTCCCTCTGCCTGTATTCACCATTCTCAGCTCAAACACGTGTTGGCAATTCCACTTAAATGAGATTGTGACAATTCAATCAGTTGCTTCCCTTTATTAGCCAACTGGCCAAACTACAACAGCATGTTCTCCAGCTTGGAGACATGACTTTGCACCTTTCTCTATATGCCTTCCTTGCCACCCGAGAGTTCATACAATAGAGCGAGAATGAATGCTTCTGTTGTGATAAATATAGCAAACATTCAGTCACAGACAGTGCAATAATGCATTCGGTCTAATTCCACTGCATTCATTTGCTCTTACGTTGGAAAGAGATGCAGGTGATCATTGAACCTGCAGTAACACCAGTGAACTCACATGGAGAAGAGGTCACTCACCTGCTCCGTCTGTTGGACGAGATTTACTAATTCATCAGATCTGTTTGCACAGTCATGGATTCATGCTCAGTTATCATAAGTGCACTCGCACTGAGGAGAGGCCATTAAATCTCTCATAAATACAGTCAGACATACGCAACTCAGTAAATAACAAAATGTTCACAATGATAAGAAGGTGTTCCAAGTTTTTTTTTACTATGAGAAGAAATTTTAAATTAACGTGCATCTATTCGAAAACAAAGCCATTTACTCTGGTGAGAAGCAAATAATTTTTCTCTGTGGATTTACTGGGTCGTCTTACCTAAAACACTGAGCTCTAGTTTCACTCTGACCGTTGCTAGTTGTTTCTACTCGTGCCAGTAATTCCTGAGATTGGCCTGGATAAATATCAGTTATACCAACTTTGGATGGATGACACTGTTGACTCAAAAAGAAAGTCTCGAACTAGACCAAAATGGCAATGTTAAAGCTTACTTAATTCTGATTCCGCTGGCAACAGTTCGATAGTATATAGTACAGAGTATCAATGAAGACATCACTGATGGACTAATGAGAAATCACTGGTTTATAGCAAAAAAGGCAGCTCCTTGTTTAGCCACTATGTACATAACACGTTCGTAAAACATTAATTCTTTCTTACCCATCAAAAACCGTGATGTGATGTAGGGCGAATAATATCGTGCGACCACATTTCACTCTCCAGATTTCCTTCATCAGTAAACTCCTGCATACCCTGTTCACATCCAGGTTTCGCAGGAATCCAGGTGCCTGTAACTGAGCGACCACTCTTTTATTTTACTATTGGTCGCAGCCTCAATTTCACTATAAGACAAAATCAATTATTGAGCTGATTAATTGTAACAGACTTTTTTAAACTTAGATCCTCAAATGCTTTTTCAACAAAATGTATTTTATATCGTTTTTGCATGTTAGTGAAGCAAAAGCAACAAAAGAATCTTTTCTGAGTGAAATGCGATATGGAACATTTAGAATCCCGACAGTGCAGAAACAGGACCTTCGTTCCAAAAAGTCCACACCGACCCTCTGAAGAGTAAAGCACGCAGACGCCTTCCCCATAAACTATTATGTTGACCAGTCTGCAGTATTCCTGAAGAAGGGCTCATGCCCGAAACGTCGATTCTCCTGCTCCTTGGATGCTGCCTGACCTGCTGCGCTTTTCCAGCAACGCATTTTCAGCTCTGATCTCCAGCATCTGCAGTCCTCACTTTCTCCTCCAGTCTGCAGATTTGTCAATGTTGACTAAATCATTCTGCTGCAAGTTTCTCCACTATAGTCCACCTGGTCTCATATGGTTTCATTGTTTTCTCCCTAAACATGGGCAGAATTTCACTGACTATTTTATTCCCTTCCCATTCAATATGTCCCGATGAAGTATGCAAATTAAGAGGTCATTTTTCATGGACATGTTCCTTCAGCAAAATTATCTGGACAAATTTGCAGTTTTCACGAGCACACTGGCATTTCCAGGCGCAATTGCACAAGCACCTTGTTTGTCAACTCGTTTTCTTTCAAAAAAAAAGAAACAACAGATGTAGACAATTTAATTGTTCAGGTCTGATCCACCGGTTCATATGATCCTGATCCACTGGTTCATATGATCATAGTTGATCTCATCAGTGCCACAAATTCACTTTCCTGTCTGCTGTCCATAACACCTATGTGTTACAAACTAAAAATCTCACCATCCCTTCCTTAAATTTGCCAAATGTCCGAAATGCACAGAACTCTGGTGGACAGAATTTCATAGATTCTTAACTCGAATCTGCATTAAAATATACTTTCCACTATCCGAGTCAGAAGATCACAATATTTATCGGATGTCCTGTCGTGAATATAGTGTCATATTGAAATGTACAGCATGGAGAAAAATCTTTTGATCCAACCAAAACATTCCCCCCAGATATCGTACATTAATCTCTTCCTGTTTCACAGCACTTGGCATATATCACTCTAAAACCTTCCTAATCATATACCCATCCTGATGCCTTTAAATTCTGTAATTGTTACAGCTTCCATGACCTCCTTAGGGAGCTCATTCGAATCAATCATCACCTTCAGTGTGAAGAATTTGCCCCTTTAATCCCTTTTAAATCTTTCCACTCTCACCTTAAATATACTCTCTCGTTCAAGGGACCTTGGCTATTTAACCTTTCCAAACCACTCTTGATTTGATAAACCTCTTCCAGGTTAACCCTCATCCTCCACTGCCCAAGGAATCCGGCCCCTGCATGCGAAGTTTTCACCAATACAGATTTCCTCATTCGACACTGGGATGTCTGAAACTCTTGTGTTCCTTCTGTTACTCTGAACACAATTGCCCCTTTGGCGATTGAGTGAAACTGAGCCAAGTATTTTGCCGATTGATGCCATGTTCCACCATGAAATAAAATTCTCTGTGTCTCTACAAATTTCTAGATAATGGCAAGTTTACTTTATTATCCCAACATTCTGAATGTACAAATAGCTCTCGTCCACAATTTGAAATTGATTATATTTCGGTGAACGCATTCCTTAAGATTTCCCTTCAACAAATTCTCTCCGTCTCGCATCGTATGAAATGATAATCGATGTTACTGCTACAGATGCTCGACATTATCAGTGACTGATTAGATTTTGCACTGCAGATTTGCGGTCATCCTCTCCACCCTGAAGCGGTGAGTCAAAAGATGGTCCAATCCCATTCCTTCACACTGTTGGCTGATAATCCCTGTGCACTCTTACTTTCATCCAGGATAGAACTGAAGTGAACTGGCAGAAGACAGAATACTAAGTGACGTTTTATGCATTTTATTGAATGAAGTGGTAATAAAATTAGTGTTTCACACATTTCCCTGCGTTTTATTCAATAAAATGGATAATAACCTTGCAGACACTCTGTGCATTACATTCTTGTCGAATATAATGTAGAAATGAACAAGCATTGACCCCACTCCTTTGCTCAAGTGCCCTCAGATACAATAGTGTAAATTCTGAGAACAGTGTCTTCTTTATGCTTAATTGTTGGTTCCATGACAATCTTTCAAGATATCGTCCGATTCTCCCACACTAAGCATGGGTTATCGCTGACCGACTTTCTAAAACAATCACGTAGCAGAACTAAACCTGTTTGATCACCCTATACATGACATACACAGTACATGGAAGGGCACTAGGATGTGTTGACAAAGAAAGAGACTTCGGGCTGGAGGTGCATAGTTTCTTGAAAGTGGAGTCCCAGGTCGACAGGATAGTGAAGATCATAGTCACGCTCTCCTTCAAAGAACAGAGCCTTGAGTATAGGACTTGGGATAGTCAGAGGACGAGCTGCCAAGGGAGTGTTGTAACTGGGTACACTTACAACATTTATAAGGCATATAGATGGTTAGCTGAAAGGAACGGTTTAAAACGACATAGGCCAAACGCTGAAAAATGGGACTAGGTTATACTGGGACTTCTTTTCGACGTAGATGAGTTGGTCTGAAATGTATATTTCATGCTGCATAGATCCATGACAGTGTCTCTCATGGAAACTGTCCATCAGCCCAAATTGACTCTGTTTTACTAGTCAAGCCATACTCGGTCATTCAATTACCAGGAACGTAAGTCAAGGATCATCAGGGTCAGTATAGACGGATCATTTTTAGACATAAACTGAATGCCAATTTTACGAAAAACAGTAGGTAACCATAACAACGGATTTGATATGATTAAATCAAAGCAGATCCTCGCGGACAGGAGCTTCTACACAATTCGTATTTTTGCTTGATTGGTATTAACTAGTTGTGACTGAAAAGAAAAACAATACTTGATTTGAATGCAATATTCATATGTCGGAATTAAGGTCATGTTGACTTGGAAGTCAAAAGTGAAGCAGAAATGAGACTGAAAAACACACACAGATAACCTTCATTGCCAGCTGTAGTCCAACAAGTCCAATTCCACCAAATCGTGCGGCGCATGGCAACACATTATCGAGCAGCACCTGTGTGAGTTTTGTAATTGGTGTCGTGAAGATGGACAGGCAAAATGCATTTAAAATAATGCTGCATAACTATCTGTGAATGAATTTGGAGTTCATAGAATAAAATGGAGAGTAACAACATGAAGATGGAACTCCCTGTGTGACTGGACACAGCAATTTTTAACAGAAGCTCTTGCCCAGTCAAATGGGCTGTAGTGATTTTCCTCACGAGTTAGGTTAAAGTTCTGTGTTCTCCCTAAAAGTAAATACAAATTATGTAGTCCTTGATATACTTTAAAACTTGCAGAAAATGCAAAAGTTTGAAATTTGGGGAATTGGACATGATGTTGTCGAGCTGTATAATCAAGTGGGTTCTCCCAGCTGGTTGACTGATGGAGATCCAATGAGAGTCTATGTGAACCAGGCGAAAGGGTTGTGAAATGAGAAATTTGAGCTGGCACAGGGTGACGTCAAGACAGGCAACTCCGTGCACGGACCAAGACAAGAAAAATTGACTTTTAAGTACTGCCTTGGTGGCTGGGATTGAATTCTAGTAGTCAACAGGGGACTGACAAAGGAACTCAATATGGGTTCTGCTGAGAGTAAAGAAAGAGCCTCCGGAGAAAAAGGAGACCGAAATGGTGGTGGGATCCATGACAACATATCTCCAGAAAATCCATTGAGGGAGCTGTTGAGGAATTGGTAACATAATATGTGTTAAGAGATTCTATGAGAAAGTATTCCAGGATGGACCCGGAAGGGCTAGTAGCTG
>NW_025212718.1:9090-11515 GCF_004010195.1 Chiloscyllium plagiosum | reverse complement strand
ATTTGTTTGTTGGTGATTGAATGTCAATGCTTTTTTTTTTCCTGGAACTTGTGGAGCCGGACTGTTTTGAGTCTGATTTCTATTATGGAAATTTCACATTATTTCTTTTAAGTTTAGCATTTTTAGTGAGTACGAAATAAAATATTAAATCCTGTTCTTTTTACAGGTCATGACTGCCTTACTGTTAGTTTCTAACTAATTCTTTTAATATATTTAAAGGTAACCTTATTCGATTTCAATACGGAGGCAAATAACGTTTTAACCTTTTTTTGTGTTTCAGAAAATGTTTTAGTCACTTGTTGGGTTTCCACCCTGAATTAAAGATAACGATAATTTTATTTGTTATTATAAATATTTGTTACTAATTATTTGTACATGTATTATATTTTTAATATTTATAATGAATCAATTGTATTAGTCTCAATCAATATTAATTCGCAGGATTCCTTCACACATTCTCAGTGACCTGTCATATTGATTAATTGACAATTTAAAACATGACTACATTAATTATTTGTTAATCAAAGAATGGAAAGGTACATTACTGGCCAGAGTGTGTGCAGGCAGTGGCAGCAACAACCTTATTGGTAGAGGAAAGTCGGAAACTTACATTTGGGGTAGCCTTAATAGTCAGCACCCCACACCAGTTACGGACCATATTAAATCAGAATGTAGGATGTTGGCTCACAGACTCTAGGATCTTGAAATATGAGGCAATTTTAATAAAGAAGAATGAGGTTGTGTTAGTCACAGATAGTTGCTTAAATCCAGCTGCATTCCTGTGGCGGGGAGAGGGGGAGGCCCTTGGCAATCCAGAACACGATTGGCTTGATATAAGTGAATATCAAACGAAAGTGCGGATGGACCTAAGGGGCATACTGCTCCATGCGGGAGCTCGGTTATTCATCCATTGTTCATCCCGGATGATTGAGGGTAAGAGACATCATGGATATGGTGAAATTGATGGGAGATGGGAAGGGCTATCGAGGCCGGAAGGCTGCCTCACGGCTGGTCAGCCAAAACTTGTGAACTCTTTGCACGAGAAAGAGCTCTCAGAGTCTTAGCAGACAACGAAGGAACGGTGTACCCAGACCCCAAACATGCATTTGGATTGGCACAAACCTTCGGAAAATTTTGGCAAGAAAGAGGACTAATAAATAGTCGAGGAAAAGGAGTAGCACATGAACAATTATTAAAACAATTGCTGGAATCCCTGTTACTCCCGAGAGAAATAGCGATAGTTCATACAAACGGACATCAGAAGGGGGATGAACCGGAAGTAAAAGGGTATAAACTGGCCAATGAGGTAGGTAAAAATGCAGCCCTGAGTCTACAAGGAGCAGCGATATACTCCCTCATACCTACAATTCCAGGTCGTCAGGATGTCCCGTTGTTTAATGCAAAGGAGGAAGAGGAATTAATTTTCCACCACAACCTCATCAGAGTTCTTCAAGAGAGCTGCAAATAATAGCAACTCAGTTCTGATCTCTCTGATATGCCACTTTATTCCAATCACATGCAAACAGCTTTTCACAACGACCTTCCTGTCACGAAGCCAATTTTTCAAAAGTATTTCCAGATTACTCCGTATCCCATGTGATTTCCCGTCTTTATGAAGTAGAGGTGATTAACGCTAGGCAGGGCCTCAGGTCCTTGTAGACAGCAGGGTCGGACGATCAGGTAGTTGAGAGTGGATATGGGATAATTGCCTGTCGAGAGTGATAGAGCATGGAGACAGACTCATCTATCCAACTTAGTCCAACCATATTGATCAGATTTCCTCAATCAAACTAGTGCCATTTGCATGCATTTGGTATTTATCCTTCGAAACTATGCACCTGTCAAAATGTGTTTTAAATCTGTCACTTGTACAGGCCTCTCCTACTTCTGCTGACAGCTCCCTCGATGGAAGCACCACACTGTATGTGAAAAACATTATCCCTCAGGTCCGTTTGAAACCTTTCCCCTCTGAGCTAAAACCTACGCATTTTAGTTTTGTAATCCTCCACTTTTTTAAAGTTCTCTTTGATCTTCACGACATCCATTCCCCTCAAGGTTTCTAAACGTTTATAAGGTAACCCACAAGCCTGCTAAGTCTCCAGGAAAGAAGAAGTCTTGGCCAATCCCGATACTACTTACAACTCAAACCTTCTACTTGCAGATATATTTTTGCAAATCATTGTTGCACCCTTTCCAATTTAATTGCATCCTCCGATAGTATGGTAACCAGAATTGAATGTAACCATACTAATGTTTTTTCAAACCGCAACATGACATCCAAACTCCTTTCTCAATGCTCTGGTAGATGCAGGCCAACGCCAACTTCACCACGCTGCTAAACTGTGACACCACTTTCAAGGTTTTTTGTAGATTTGCCCCCCTCGGTGTCTCTGTTAGGCCACGCGCCCCTCAGTGCCTTGTCATT
>NW_025212718.1:0-7848 GCF_004010195.1 Chiloscyllium plagiosum | reverse complement strand
AGGACTCTGACATTTCCCCAAATATCATCGTGAAATCAAACGCAATTATGGCACCTCGTTGCAGTTACTATGCCCATGAAAATGCATCTGGCGATGTAGTCTGTCTACTCCTCTCATTACGTTGCACACCGATGTCAAGTCACCTCTCTTCCTTCCTTTCTCCAGTTTGAAAATCCGCTATCTCACGCAAACGTTCTTAACAAGCCACGCCCTCACATCTAGGCAGCATTGTAGTAAAGCTCCAGTGCAACCTCCCTGAAACATTTCCATCATTACACTGGACACAATATTCCAAATATGGTGTAACCATAAATATTTGATTTATAGAGTTGAATCAAAACCTTGTTGCTCTTAAACTCAATCCCCTGTTAATGAAGGACAAAACACAATGCCTCTTCTTTGCAACCCTATCAACTAGGGTGGCAAAATTGAGTGATCTATGTGCATGGATCTCAAGATCCCGCTGGTCCTATACATTGCCAATAATCCTATTTTAACCTTGTATTCAGCAGTCAAATTTGGCCTTCCAAATGAGCCGCTTCGCATCCAGGTTAAACTCCATCTGCCACTTCTCAACCCAGTTCTGCATCCTGTCAATGCCATGTTGTTGCCTGCAACAGCCCTCGACACGATTTACAACAGCACCAATCTTTATGTCATCGGCAAACTTATGAACCCAACCTTCCACTTCTTCATCCAAGTCATTTATGAAAACTACATAAATAAGAATGCCAAATAAAGATCCCTGTGGTACACCTGTCGTCAACGACCTTCAGGTGGAATTCTTTCCATCCACTACCACTGGCTGTTTTCTTTTGGCCAGCAAATTCTGTATCCAGACAGCAAATGTCGTATATCCCATACGTCCAAAATTTCTGAATGAGCTTACCGTGGGGAATCTGATCAAACCTGGCTTTGTGCATGGGAAAGCATGTCTCACGAACTTGCTTGAGCTTTTCTTCTGAAGAAGTAACAAAGAGGATTGATGAGGCAAGAGCAGTAGACGTGTTCTATATGGACCTCAGTAAGGCATCCGACAAGGTTCCCCATGGGAGACTGCTTAGCAAGGTTAGATCTCATGCAATACAGAGAAAACTAGCCGTTAGGGTACAGAACGAGCTGAATGGTAGAAGATAAGGAGTGGTGTTGGAGGGTTGTTTTTCCAGACTGGGGGCCTATGACCAGCGGAATGTCACAAGAATTGGTGCTGGTTCCACGACGTTTCGTCATTTATATCAATGATTTGGACTTCAGCACAAGGCATATAGTTAGTAAGTTTGAAGATGACACCAAATTTGATGTGTCGTGAACAGCGAAGCAAGATGCCTAAGATTGCAACGGGATCTTGATCAGATGGACCAATGGGCTGAGGAGTGGTAGATGGAGTTTAAAGTTGATAAATGAAAGTTGCTGTATTTTGGGAAAACAAATATTAGCAGAAATTATACACTTATGTTCGAGGGAATGTTGATGAATAAAGAGATCTTGGAGTGCAGGTTCATAGCTTCTTGAGAGTGGAGTCACAGGTCACAAGAATTGGTGCTGGTTCCACGACTTTTCGTCATTTATATCAATGATTTGGACTTCAGCACAAGACATATAGTTAGTAAGTTTGAAGATGACACCAAATTTGATGTGTCGTGAACAGCGAAGCAAGATGCCTAAGATTGCAATGGGATCTTGATCAGATGGACCAATGGGCTGAGGAGTGGTAGATGGAGTTTAAATTTGATAAATGAAAGTTGCTGTATTTTGGGAAAGCAAATATTAGCAGAAATTATACACTTATATTCGAGGGAATGTTGATGAATAAAGAGACCTTGGAGTGCAGGTTCATAGCTTCTTGAGAGTGGAGTCACAGGCAGATAGGAGAGTGAAGAAGACATTTGGTATACTTTCCTTTCTTGGTCAGTGTATGGTGTAGAGGCGTTCAGAGGTCTCGTTGTGGTTGTACTGGACATTGGTTCGGCTACTTTTGGAATATTGCATGCAATTCTGGTCTCCCTCCTTTCGGACAGATATTGTGAAATTTGAAAGGTTTCAGGATATGTTTACAAGGATCTTGGCAGTTTTGGAGGATTTGGGCTGTAGGGAGAGGTTGAATAGGCGAGAGGGCTTTTGCCTGGAATGTCAGCGGCGGAGGGGTGATCTTATAGAGTTTTATGAAATCATGAGGGACACGGATAGGATAAATAGACAATATATTTTCCCTGGGTTGGGGGAGTCCAGAACCAGAAGACATAGGATTAGTTTGAGAGGGGAAAGTTCTCAAAGAGATCTAACGGATTTTTTTTTTTCATTCAGAGGGTGGTACGTTTATGGAATGAGCTGCCAGAGGAAGTGGTGGAGGTTAGTACAATTGCAGCATTTAAAAGGCATCTGGCTGAGTATTTGAACAGGATGCGTATGGAGGGATATGGGCCGGTGCTGGCAGGTGGAACGAGATTGGATTGCAGTATTTGTTCGGCATGGACGAGTTGGAGTGACGGGTCTGTTTCTGTGCTGTGTATCTCTCTGATTCTGTGACTCTGAGTGCCTTTCTAAAATCCATATCCACCACATCCACTGCTTGACCTTCATCAACTTATCTCTTCACATTCTCAAAAAATTCAATACTTCTTGTGAGACATCATCTGCCCACCCCCCTCACGAAGCCATGCTGACTATCTTTAATCAAACTATTATTTTCTTTCCAAACCGTCATAAGTACTTTCTCTCCTTTCTCGTACCTTGCTTACCACAGACTTAAGACTGACTGATCTTTAATTCCCAGGGAATTCCCTATTTACTTTCCTAAACTGAGGAAACACATTGCCCTCCCTCCAGTCATCCCGTACAAACCCTGTGGAGAGTAAGGATGTAAATATCAGAGCTAAAGACACATCAATCTCGTGCATCGTTTCTTGTATTATCCTTGGGTATGTCTGGTCTGGCCAGGGAGACTTATCCATGTTAATTGTCACCAGAGTTTCCTGCACATCAACTTCCTTAGCTTCGATCTGTTCAAGCCAATTAACCTCGTCCACCGTGTTCTCACTCTGAACAATGTTACGACACTGTGGTCAAACTTTCTGCTCATTAAGCCAAAGAGACGGAAAAGCTCACATTGGCTCATAATCTATTAAAGAATGAGTAACACATAACTACCCAAATTCCACTATTTAAAAAAAAATCACTTTAATTTTTAACTCTGAAAGTGAACATTAAAAGAACAGCTATTTACAATACTAAGTCTGACTCTTCTTACAGATTTGTTATCTACCTCCAACTCTATAACAACATACTGATCCAATAAATCCTGCTGTGGTTCTGTTCGCCGAGCTGGAAGTTTTTGTTGCAAACGTTTCGTCCCCTGGCTAGGCAACATCATCAGTGCTTGGGAGCCTCCTGCGAAGCGCTTCTTTGATGTTTCCTCCGGTGTTTATAGTGGTCTGTCCCTGCCGCTTCCGGTTGAAGACAGGAAGGCAGCTAACAATCCGCATACATGAACATCAACTAGCCACGAAACGACACGACCAGCTATCCTTAGTAGCCACACACGCAGACAACAAGCAACATGAATTCGACTGGGACAACACTACTATCATAGGGCAAGCCAAACAGAGAACAGCCAGGGAATGTCCACCGTGTTCTCACTCTGAACAATGTTACGACACTGTGGTCAAACTTTCTGCTCATTAAGCCAAAGAGACGGAAAAGCTCACATTGGCTCATAATCTATTAAAGAATGAGTAACAAATAACTACCCAAATTCCACTATTTAAAAAAAATCACTTTAATTTTTATCTCTTAAAGTGAACATTAAAAGAACAGCTATTTACAATACTAAGTCTGACTCTTCTTACAGATTTGTTATCTACCTCCAACTCTATAACAACATACTGATCCAATAAATCCTTCATTAAACTTACAGAAACTCAATTTTAAATGAAACCAAGCAGCAGCTGTCGTCTCCGGTGTTGACCTTCCTTTGATTGGAGATATCCCTCGGTCATCTTTGGTGTTCTGTTGCAAGGATGTTTCAAATGAAAAAGTAAATTTGACAGAGAGTATGCTGAGTAGCAGTACTTGAAATGGGTGGTATTACTTTTTCAGCCTAACTGTCCATAATGCTTGCGTTTTATAACTCAATAATCGGATCGTGTCATTCGTTCAATGTTGTCAAAAGTGTAAATTCATATCAATCTGGATTTAGTATTTCAAGGCATAATGTCAGCTGGTTGGTTAAATTTGAACCGCTGTGAAATCAGTTGAGGTATCTCGGTTACAGCCAAAGTTTACATATTAAGGTTATATCTTTCAATTCTCCAGTGCAATCTGCCTGCGAGTCAGTCACATGGCAGGTGCTTGAAGGTTTCACTTTACGTTAACGGTACATTACATGTCTTCAACTTCATTTTACACGTCCCCCTTACGGAAAGAGAAGAACCATAATTCTTTCTCCATTTATTTTTAAACCCAATTATCATGAAATACATAAAGCATTAATCTAAGTTCATACTAACATATATATATATATATATATATATATATATATATATATGTGTGTGTGTATATATGTTTATCTATATGTGTCTAGCTATGTATACATACATGTACATACACACATAAACATATAAAGTGTGCATGCGTGTTTCGAAGTTAATATGACATTGGTATCTGTTCGATCTTATCCATCTGCTATCACATTCCTATGAACCACAACATGTATGATTTGCAAATTAAAACTCTGTAGCGTAAGACTCAAATGAAATAGTCTCATATTCATGTCTTTAGATTGTTCCAAGAATATAACAGATTGTGAATCGTGTGCACACCCGTCTCCATCACATTGATCATGACATAAACATTAAATGTTGTAAAGCCGGTACCAAACTGAATAATTCTTTTTCGATGTCAGAGTATTTTCTCTGGTTGGTATTGAGTTTCTTTGAAAAATAACCAACGAGCAGTTCAATCCCATCATCATCTTCCTGTAGCAGTACAGCTCCAACTCTGATATCACTAGAATTGATTGCAGTTTCGGATGGTTTCAAAACGCTTGGTGTAGCTAAACTGGTGCGGTGGTTAATATTTCTTTTATGTAGTCAAGTGCCTCCTGGCAATGTTCTGTCCAGCGAAATGTTGAGTTTTTCTTCAGTAACTGTGCTAATGGTGCCATTACACTGCTGAGAATTAGAAGAAACGTGCTGTTGGTTCTGCTTCATCACAAAAATCGATGTACCTCTTTCTTCGAAGTTGGTCGTGGAAATTCCTTCGTGGCTTTTGGCTTTGCGTTCCTTTGTGTTGATATTGCCCATCAGGTTTCGGAAACACAGAACTTTCTTTCGCTTTCTTTGATAAATGGACCTCACAATAAGGATGCAGCAAGTCCAACTTAGTGATATAATTGGCTTGTCCAACTTTCTCCATGGAGTTCTCTAATCTGGGTTTGGGGTATGAGTCGGAATTTGTTATGGCGTTGAACGTCCGATAGTCCACACAAAATCATTGAGTCCCGCCAGGCTTGAGAAGCAACAAGCTAGGCAAACTCCACTCTATCTGACTTAGTTCGATGATATCTTCATTGAGTTTCGCATCATTGTTCTTGGTGATGTGTGTGGCTTTGCAAGGATTCAGACTGCTATTTTATCGGAACACCATTCCCTACGTCTGGATCATGGACAATATCGTAAGTCCTCCCATCTTATTCCTGCATATGTCCTCATATTGCTGTTAAAAAGAATCTTCCAGCTGTGTTCTTTGCTTCTAAGACAGATAGTTTAAACTTAACCCACTTCTTAAAGACTTCAACATGAACGTATTTAAAGGCACATAAAACTCCACATCATCTGGATTTGATTCCTCACTCTGTTGGGAAATAATTAACACCTCATTTTCAGGTGAATTCTCTCGATTATAATAAGCTTCAGCATATTCACTTGACATTCAGGATACAGTTGCTTCTCCTATGTGGCTTCTTTACCAGATAGTTTATCTTTCCCCACTTTTTCTCACTTTAATCGGACCACTAAACCTGACTTTAACGCATCTCCTTCCCCTGGTAACAATACTAATATGTCAGCCCCAAGGAAAACGTCCAAATTTCAGTTTTTATGTGCCACCTGCTTCATTCTAAGCCGTGTCTTCCTTGGGTGCCGTTTAGCTAACTCGCCTATCCGATTTAATCTCTCCCTTACCTCTGGTACATAATCCAAGAGTCAAATCTCTGACCCATAGTCCTGTCAATGTCGCATTAATTAATTCAAATGGCCTCTAACTTCATGCTGGAATAATAACTGGAAGGGAGTGAACTGAGTAGATCCATTTGGGGTATATCAACAGCAAACAATACAGATGGGGCACCTTTATTGCAACCATCTGGATAATCCAGTCAGCACGATCTTAGCATGGTCTTCAGGGTCTGATGCCAGCTTTCTAAAGCTCCTTGGGATTCACGACGGAATGCAATTGATTTAAAGCACTGTATGCCTAAACTATCCAGGGCTTCCTTGATCTGATTATCAGTAAAATTCGTCACTTGGCCTGATGCAATTTCTCTGGGGAGCGCATACCGTCTGAAGAAAATTACTAACTCCTCGAATATCCTTTTTGCCTTAATCCTGTTATAGAATTGAATACCGTAATTGAATTGCCTTTGAAAATCTGGTAAACACATCCATTAGGATAAACAAGTCCAGTTTCCCACGTTTACGTTTTGGGAGGCGACCTACTCAGTCAATTATAACCCTCGTGGAAGGTTGTTTTAGTACAGGAATTGGAAACAATGCTGCTGATTTTAATACTGACTGTGGCTTATATATTATTTGACATGTGTGACATGCATGGCAAAACCTTACCACATCATAGTACATTCCAGGCAATAATTCTTTTTTGTACCTTAGCCTGAGTCTTGCGTACCTCTAGGTGACATCGTACAGGTCGTTTATGTGGTACCCGTAAAACCTCATGCCTGTATGCTACCGTCAACGCAATCTGTTGCCTTCTGCCCATTTCTCATCTGCATTAACCTGCTGTTGTCTCCATTTTCTTCTTAGGATTCTATCTTTCGGACAATAGCCCTCAGGAATGTTCTCGGCCTCCTTTTCTGAGTATGCATCATTTTTTAAAAATTGTCTCTTCTGTCTATTGTAAGCCCAAGAGCCTTTCAGAACTGAGCACTTCTGCCTGACCCTCTGCCTGTTTAGATTTTTCCTGCACCATTATGTCAAGCAGGATGTCCGCGAACTGAACTTCTACTCCATCATTTTTCTCCGTATTTTTTGCTTCGGCCTTTGACTTATGGTAGTGGAATTTGGTTACTACGCAGTCTGGGAAAATTCCAGGGTAGTTTTGTTTTAAAACCTCAGTTTTCTGGTTGTCATGGAGCTCCTCCAAAACAAGTGGTGTCACTCCCACCTTGGATTCTGCCTAATTATTAACAAGAACAAATTTAATTCCTGGAACTGACAATCTGCCAATCACTCCCACTTTACTTCTCCAGTCTTGAGTGGGCACTCCAAACTGACGTTACAGCGGCTACGCTGAATTTCTGCTCACCTATCCCAGAAATTGCCACTCTATCAGGAAACAGTTCAGGAAGAGTGCAAATAAATTCAATGCGTACTATTAGAAACTGGTTAGATTCTGTATCTCTCAAAATTATAACTTACTTTCCTTCTCCCTCTGTTGTTTCTGAGCAAACCTTACGCATTGACGCGAATTCTTGATATAGATCAGGCATGAGCCCCACACCAAGCCCCTTCCTGGGCTGTGCAATCTCCCGCAGCTTCTCATTGTTTCTTGGGGTTTCCTTTACAACATTCACTAACACTCCAAGCTTAGCCTCATTTTACACATCTTTTCACA
>NW_025212717.1:25448-28190 GCF_004010195.1 Chiloscyllium plagiosum | reverse complement strand
GTAATGTACAAAGGTTGTTGTAAAGAAAAGCTATCTTTGTAACAAAGAGCAAGCACAGAAATTTTAAAAAAGGAAATGTTCAAGAAAAGCCTCAAGTAAAATGTGCTATGAAAGCAAATGCATGTTTTTTTGCTTAAAGAAAAGTTTTATTGATAATGTGTACTAGTCTCCATGTTACCTCTGCGCCAATTCAGCAGAGACAAGGACCAAGTGTTGAAAGAAAGAAATTTGGGGTGGAATTTTCCCAGCCACTGAACAGTATGGCCAATGACAAGAAAATTGGGATAATTGCGAGAGAGGAGTAGTCAGGAGTTTGTCGATGTCAAGAGGTAAAAATCTCCTTTACCAACTAAACTTTGAACTGCAAGACAAGATTCTTGCCAGTGAAATGCATATTTGTATGTATTAACATCCTTGTTATTGTGCAATGTCAGCTCATTAGCATATTAATCTTCCAACTGCTGGATAGGAATGAGACAGCAACAATTTATAACATGAAAGTTGCAAGGCAATCTAGTCACTCCAACCCGTTGTTTGCTCCTTCATGCCATCCCAAGGCACATTCACTGTCCACCAGGACCTCCATAACTGCCAAGAAAGTGAGGTACCTGTTTCTCCTGTCCAAAATGTTTTAAACATTTGACTGGAACCATGCAGAGCAGCTCAGACTGCCAGTGCTTGACAGGTGTATGGCTGACCTTTAAACACAGTGTCATGCCAAGAAATCCGTAATGCGCGGGTGAGCTACAGGTGCATGTTGAACTAAGTCCAGAGAAGTGGGTATCATATCACCAGATCTTTATTCACACATGACAGGTCTTTGATATTTATCCAGCTCTCTCAGAGCTGGCTCTCAGTGTGACAGGATGTCTGGCACTTCTGTTTTCACCTATCAGAGCTGAAAATGTGTTGCTGGAAAAGTGCAGCAGGTCGAGCAGCATCCAAGGAACAGGAAAATCGACGTTTCGGGCATAAGTCCTTCTTTCACCTATCAGCCAGGATTATCTGATTGGACCAGATTAACAATGCAAACCAAGAAACTCATTCTCTGATGTCCACCTGGCTGACCTCATGACAAACATTACTTCCCTCCCCCTCGGAGGCCTGCGAATAGGCCTGTTCATTTTTTATATAGCGCCTCTTTAGGGCATTACGCACTGGCCCTCAGTTTTTGTCTCAGATATAGGCAGCACATAGCTTGCGTCTTGCACCCAAAGCATCTCGGAAGAACTTGATTCTCTTCTTCAGACAGCAAAGGCTTTGGGTGGTGACATCCGATGTGTCAATCTCAGAATCTGAAGTCTCTTCAATGCTTGACAAAGAGGGAGAACCCATGGGTTCTGAAAGAGTTCTCGACTGCTCAGTGGAGCTGGGTATGTTTTGCTTTGATCCCATTTGTGAATTTGCAAATTTCATAAGGTCTATGTGCTTTTTCAGTACCATCGTATCCACCCAAACTTCATATGTCACTCGACCTGACCTCATATCGACCATGCCTCTTACACATGTAGGGCCATTCCTGTGGTTCCTACACCACCGTCGTCCTCTGAAGAATGGTTATTCTTGCTTTGTGGAGTCTTGTGTCTGGCATTGGTGTTCCTGATGAGGTTACAACCTTTCTCCCCACCCCCCCATCTGGGAAAATTAGATTTAACCTGGAATGAAGTCTCCTCTCTAATAGAAACTCTTCTGGAGCTATCCCTGTAGTTGCACAAGGGTTGATCCTATAACCAAATAGGAACTGGGACAGTTTGATATTGAGTGAAACTGTAGGCTATTTCTTTAAGCCTATCTTCAAAGCTTGGACTGCTTTTTCTGTGAGACCACTAAATAAGACCAAAGGACTGAGGAGTGGCAGATGGAGTTTAATTGAGATAAATGTGAGGTTCTGCATTTTGGAAAAGCAAATATTAGCAGGACTTATACACTTAATGGTATGATCCTAGAGAGTGTTTCTGAACAAAGAGACCTTGGAGTGCAAGATCATAACTCCTTGAAAGTAGAGTTGCAGGTAGACAGGATACTGAAGAAGGCATTTGGTATGCTTTCCTTTTTTGGTCATAGTATTGAGTACAGGGGTTGGGAGGTCATGTTGTGGCTGTACAGGTTGGTTAAACCGTGTTTAGAATATTGCGAGCAATTTTTTTTTTTTAGATTACTTACAGTGTGGAAACAGGCCCTTCGGCCCATAGTATTGAGTACAGGGGTTGGGAGGTCATGTTGTGGCTGTACAGGTTGGTTAAACCGTGTTTAGAATATTGCGAGCAATTCTGGTCTCCTTCCTGTCGGAAGGATGTTGTGAAATGTGAAAGGGTTCAGAAAAGATTTATAAGGATGTTACCAGGATGGAGGATTTGAGCTATAAGGAGAGGCTAAGTAGGCTGTGGCTGTTTTCCCTGGAGTGTTGGAGACTGAGGGGTGACCTTGTAGAGGCTTATAAAATCATGAGGGGCATGGATAGGGTAAATAAACAAGGTCCCTGGGGTGGGGAGTCCAGAACTAGAGGGCATAGGTTTATGGTGAGAGAGGAAAGATATAAAAGAGACCTAAGGGGCAACTTTTTAACGAGGTAAAAACAATGACTGCAGATGCTGGAAACCAGAATCTGGATTAGTGGTGCTGGAAGAGCACAGCAGTTCAGGCAGCATCCAAGGAGCAGCGAAATCGATGCTTTGGGCAAAAGCCCTTCATCAGGAATAAAGGCAGAGAGCCTGAAGCGTGGAGAGATAAGCTAGAGGGGGG
>NW_025212717.1:21126-25018 GCF_004010195.1 Chiloscyllium plagiosum | reverse complement strand
GAGAGACAGAGAGTATGTGTGTGAGAGAGACTGTGTGTGTGAGTGTGTGTGTGTGTGTGTGTGAGAATCCGAGAGTGTGTGTGTGTGTCAGAGAGAGTCAGAGAGCAGGAACAGAGGACAATCACCAAAGATCTATTGAATGTAGTAGCAGTCTAGAAGGGCTGAATTGCCTCATGTTGATGCTAGTTGCTGTTTCCATGTCACTGCCCATAAGCCTCGGAGAGCTGGGAGAGGGGGGAGGGAAGGAATTGAACCAGGATTCAGGAACCAAATTCTTGGCGGGGAGAGAGAGAGAGAGAGAGAGAGAGAGCAAGAAAACCTCACAATGCTGAATACAAAGAAAAAACAAACACTCTCTGTCCAGGCCCCACCCCAGAATCAGTAAAAACAGCCTGATGCCTCTCCCTTAAATTGGCACATTCCACTGTCGAACAGGTTGAATTGAGAGCGACGTACCGTGCGAGAGCGATCGTTATCCAGGAAGTAACTGCCTGTCATCTCAGACGCCTCGGACACCCTTTAACGGGACGCACCTCCCGTCTCTTCGCTCTGCAGTCAGCGATCGCCGTTGGAGGGCGCGGGTGGGAGGCGAGCCCTGAGGAGACGCAATGGGGGGCAAGAACCCCTTGTTCATCGTGGTGGGCCTCCTGATCTTGCTGGCCGCCCTGGCGTACTACCAGTGGACGGTGATGGCGGAGAACGGCCTGCTGAGGGCGGAGACCGCCAGGGCGCAGGAAGCAGCGGGCCAGCTGAAGAGGGAAAAGGACGAGGTGCAGAACCGGCTGGCAGAGATCAGCATGTCACTGGACGACAAGAAGCGCTACATCAGCGACCTGGACGGCCGCTTCCTCAAGGCCAACGCTGACCTGGAGGTCAAAGTCAAAGCCCTTCAGCAGTGCGGGGATGAGAAGGTAAGAGAGCGGGCGCGGGCAAAGGGCTCGCACCTCAGATGGCGCCCACCCAACCCCACTCCACCCACCCCCATCGCGGTTGGGCCCCTGTCCCACCGTGAGGAACCAATTTGCGCTCAGGCAGCTCCACCTCACGTTGGCAGTGGGGGAGATACTGGGTTCACCAAGAGACAACAACAGGCCGCCTCTTTCCAATCTCCCCGCCCAACCCACTTCACGGCTGATCTGATTTTAACCTCATCCCTACACTCCGACACATTGCCACCAGAATCTTTCAACCCCATCCCTACACTCCGACACATTGCCACCAGAATCTTTCAACCCCTGGGACATCCAGACTCGACCTTGACAGAAAGAAATAAAGTATGATTCTGAATCTCTCGCCCCGTATCAGGAAGGAGTTTGTTTTTTAACTCGTTCAGCATTTAGGCCCAACATTTATTGCCCATGGGTTGGTTAAGAGTCAACCCCATTGCTGTGGGTCTGGAGTGACGTATAGGCCCAGACCAGGTAAGGGATGGTAGTTTCCTTCCCCAGAGGACATTGGGGAACCGGATGGGTTTTCCCAAACGATCGCCTCATGACATTCCTAATTCCAGATTCTCGTTGGATTCGAATTCCACCATCTGCTACGGCAGGACTTGAACCCAGATCCCCTGAACATTTGTCTGGGCTTTCTGGCTTAACAGTGCAGCAATAAGACCATCACGCTATTGCCTCATGGCCATTCTTCGAGAATACTTGTGTCTAGAATCATTGGGGAGGTGATGACCTCGGGGTATTATCGTTGGACTACTAATCCAAAGACGCTGATATGTTCTGGGGATCTGAGTTCGAATCCCTCCAAGGCAGATGGTGGAATTTGACTTCAATAAAAATGAAAATCTGAAATTAAGAATCCAATGATGACCATGAATCCATTGTCAATTGTTGGGAAAAATAACCGAACCAGTTTACTAATGTCCTTCAGGGAAGGAAACTACCATCCCTTACCTGGTCTGGGCCTACATGTGACTCCAGACCCACAGCAATGTGGTTGACTCTTAACTGCCCTCTGGGGGCAATTAGGGACGGGACAATAAATGCTCTCATCCCGTGCCTGAATAAAGAGAAAAACAAGACTTTCTACAGTGTGAAAGCAGGCCATTCGGCCCACTAACCTTCTGAAGAGTGTCCCACCCCTCTACCCTATCCCTGTCACCACACATTTCCCAATGGCCAATCCACCCTAACCTGCCCATCCCTGGGCACTATGGGACAAGCATGGCCAATCCACCCTAACCTGCACATCCCTGGGCACTATGGGACAATTTAGCATTGCCAATCCACGCTAACCCGCACATCCCTGGACACTATGGGACAATTTCCCATGGCCAATCCACCCTAACCTGCACATCCCTGGGCACTACGGGACAATTTCGCACGGCCAATCCACCCTAACCTGCATATTACGGGACGATTTAGCATGGCCAATCCCCATCACCGAACATTTTTGTACTGGTCACCCTGTTACAGGAAGAATTTTGTTAAGCTGGAATGAATTCGGAAGATATTTACTGGATGTCGTCAGGAATGGAAGATTGGGCTGGATAGGCTGTGATTTTTGTTTCACTGGAGCGTAGGGGGTTGTGAGACAACCTGATAGAAGTTTATAATATCATGATGGGTATAGATAGAGTTGATGGTAGGTGTCTTTTTTCTAGGATTGGAGGATTTCAAGACTAGGGACACATTTTTAAGGTGAGAGGAGGGAGATTTGAAAAGGACATGGGGGGGGCAACATCTTTACACAGGGAGTGCTTCGTGTGTGGAAAGAACTTCCAGAGAAAGTGGTGTATGTGGGTACAGTGACAACATTTAATAGACAATTGGATAAGTACATGGATAGGAAAGGTTTGGAGGGTTATGGCCAGGAGCAGGCAGGTGGGCCTAGATTTGTTTGGGATTGCAGACTGATTGAGCTCTCAGGGTCTTCTATGTTTCAATCTGACTTCCCTTTGCCTTATCAGATGGAGTCAGCAAGTCTTACAGCACACAAACAGACCCTTTCGGTCCAACCAGTCCATCCCAAACTAAACACGTCCCATCTGTCTCCTATCCCTCCAAACCTTTCCCGTTCACCTACTTATCCAAGTGTGTTTGAGTGAAATCTCGACCCTTTGATCAAGCAGGTGGACGAACCTTGCTTGAAGCTCACATCAAAACTGCAGTGTCTGTCAATATTGCAGCACCTCACCCCTTCTCCACCCCCAGCCAAACGGGGAGCGTCAGTGTGTGCAGTCAGCATGCACGCAGGTCCGGACAGACTGACATTGTCTTTCACCTGAATGGATTTGCATCAATAAAATTCAGGGAAACATTGCCCACCTTGTCCTCCAACTTACCTGCTTTGTGGGGACACGTGGCTCCTCAAATCTCGGGCCTGGTCACTAGGCCCGAGTCCCCTGACAGCCCACTGAACAAGAAAGACTGTAAAGAAGGACCACTTTTCCTTTATGTTTTCACTATTCTGCCTTTACATCCTATATTTTGGTTTATTTTTCTGTATTTTAAGATGACTGCAGAAGGTGACAACACTTTACAACACCTTTTGCCATATTTTTGGTCACAAGATACACGTGACAAAAAAAAAACACGAATCAAATCAGGTTTACACTCGCCTTTTCCGATCGGGATAGAAAATACGAAACAATAATTTGCTTTTCAACATTTCAGCTTGACTCTTATTATTTTTAAAATTTAGGGGGTGTGTGTGCTGTGTGCAAAGGGCAGTTTTCTTTCGCAATCAGAATCTTGGCGATGCAAGCTCAAAACAGGTTCTACCGCCCTCCCTCACACAACCATCGTTGTGGCTTTTCCAAGTCACTCATGGTGAGATGCCACAAAAATGTTCCTAAACAGGGGTGAGTGTGGCATAGAGTGCACATGAAAGTACAGGTGTGGGGGGATGGTGGGGGCAGGGGGGAGGGGGGGGAGAGATA
>NW_025212717.1:18314-20970 GCF_004010195.1 Chiloscyllium plagiosum | reverse complement strand
GAGAGAGAGATAGAAGGAGAAATACAGAGAAGGAGAGACAGGAATATAGATACAGATAAATATAGAGAGAGACAGCGACAGAGAAATATAGAGACATAGACAGAGAGAGTGAGAGAGAGACAGACAGATAAATACAGAGGAGAGAGAGGCAGAGGAATACAGAGACAGAAATATGGAGAGAGAGAGAGTCAGAGAACAGAATAAATAGGAGCAGGAATAATCCATTCGGAGCATCCCCCACCCCCCATCCCCATCCCTCCACCTCCATACAAGATCGTTCCAGTTCCTCATAATCCTCGTCTTCCCCAATCCTCACCCTTCCCATCTCTCTGGGGGTGCCGGCCTAGTGCTATTCTCGCTGGAGTGTTAATCCAGAGACCCAGGTCATATTCTAGAGAGCCAAGTTCAAATCCCACCACGGTGCAATTGAATTCAATAAAAGAAAAGTCTGGAATTAAGCGTCTCAGGGTAGCCATTGTCGGAAAATCCCAGTTGGGTTTACCAATGTCCTTCAGAGAAGGAAACTGCCATCTTTACCCGGTCTGGGCCTACATGTGACTCCAGACCCACAGCGATGTGGCTGACTCTTAACTGCCCTCTGGGGGCAATGTTAGTAAATGGGAAGTCAACCATTTTTGGTAGGACTAACAGTGAAAAGGACTATTCATAGCCATAGAGACGTACAGCACGGAAACAGACCCTTCGGTCCAACCCGTCCATGCCGACCAGATATCCCAACCCAATCTAGGCCCACCTGCCAGCACCCGGCCCATATCCCTCCAAACCCTTCCTATTCATATACCCATCCAAATGCCTCTTAAATGCTGTCTCTGTACCAGCCTCCATCACTTCCCCTAGCAGCTCGTTCCATACACGCACCACCCTCTGTGTGAAAAAGTTGCCCCTTGGGTCTCTTTTATATCTTTCACTCTAAACCTATCCCCTCTAGTTCTTGACTCCCCCACCCCAGGGAAAAGACTTGGGCTATTTACCCTATCCATGCCCCTCATAATTTTATAAATCTCTAAGGTCACTCCTCAGCCTCCGACGCTCCAGGGAAAACAGCCCCAGTCTGTTCAGCCTCTCCCTGTAGCTCAAACCCTCCAACATCCTTGTAAATCTTTTCCGAACCCTTTCAAGTTTCACAACATCCTTCCGATAGGAAGAAGACCAGAATTGCACGCAATATTCCAACAGTGGCCTAACCAATGTCCTGTACAGCCGCAACTTGACCTCCCAACACCCGTGCTGAGGAGTTGCCGTGCAGAGAGACCTGGGTGTCCTTGTGCATAAATCGCAGAAGGTTGCTCTGCGAGTGCAATGAGTAATTAGGAAAGTAAATGGAATTTTGTCCTTCATTGCAAAAGAGATGGAGTTTAAAAAACAGGGAGGTTATGTTGCAACTGTACAGGGAGCTGGTGAGGCCACACCTGGAGTACTGTGCACAGTTTCGGTCTCCTTACTTGAGAAAGGGTGTACTGGGCCCTGGAGGGTGTGCCCAGGCGCTTCACTCAGTTGATTGAGGGCGTTGGTTTATGAGAGTAGACTGAGTCATAGAGATGTACAGCACAGAAACAGACCCTTCAGTCCAACCCGTCCGTGCTAGCCCAGACATCCCAACCCAATCTAGTCCCACCTGCCAGCACCTGGCTCATATCCCTCCAAACCCTTCCTATTCATATACCCATCCAGATGCCTCTTAAATGTTGCAATTGTACCAGCCTCCACCACTTCCTCTGGCAGCTCATTCCATACACGTATCACCCTCTGTGTGAAAACGTTGCCCCTTAGGTCTCTTTTATATCTTTCCCCTCTCACCCTAAACCTATGCCCCTCTAGTTCTGGACTCCCCCATCTCAGGGAAAAGACTTTGCCTATTTACCCTATCCATGCCCCTCATAATTTTGGTCACCTCTCAGCCTCGACGCTCCAGGGAAAATAGCCCCAGCCTGTTCAGCCTCTCCCTGTAGCTCACACACTCCCAGGGACAGGGACAGCACAGGGTTAGAGACAGAGTAAAGCTCCCTCTACACTGTCCCCCATCACACACTCCCAGGGCAGGAACAGCATGGGGT
The DNA here is from genome assembly GCF_004010195.1 of Chiloscyllium plagiosum. Taxonomy (NCBI): domain Eukaryota; kingdom Metazoa; phylum Chordata; class Chondrichthyes; order Orectolobiformes; family Hemiscylliidae; genus Chiloscyllium; species Chiloscyllium plagiosum. The sequence goes on along the minus strand of NW_025212717.1, from coordinate 18,895 downwards.
TAGATACAGAGTAAAGTTCTCTCTACACTGACCCCCCCCCCAATCAAACACTCTCAGGACAGGGACAGCATGGGGTTAGAAACAGAGTGAAGCTCCCTCTATAACAGGGCTCGATGAGCTGAATAGCCTGTTTCTATGCTCCTAGGTCTGGCAGCATGTGTGGCACGAGAGAGAGAGAGTTTTTCAAGACAGTTTATCAAAAGTTCTTAAAAGCGATCTGCATTTTTAAAATGAAAAGGCTGAACAGTCACTTCTGAAACTCAGCCATCTGGAAATACCTGTCCGTTTGTCTCAATAGCCTCAAGCTGTTTGGTTCTGACTAATCTCTCAGTCTCCCTCATGCTTTAAGTTTCCCCCTTAAAGCCCAAGTCCGATTCACAGATTGTTCACAGACTCTTGACTGAGGAATCCGGGAGACCACAGTTCATTGTGAACATCCGGGTCTTTATCCATCTTGGAGACTGTCCAGTGCAGTAGTGTGCCCAGTCTCTCTCTCTCTCCCTCTGTCTCTCTCCCTCTGTCTCTCTCTCTCACTCTCTCTGTCTCTCTCTCTCTGCCTCTCTCTCTCTCTGCCTCTCTCT
>NW_025212717.1:14949-18286 GCF_004010195.1 Chiloscyllium plagiosum | reverse complement strand
CTCTTGGATAAACTTAACACAACAATTAACTTATCTGATTCTGTGCTGTGAACCTCGCCCAACAGTTCCTCCAGGATTGGTTGTGGATTTCACGGTTCGTTAGTTTTCCCAGATGCACTCACGAATTCAAACAGCAAAGGTGGTAACTGTGCAGGTTTGTTTTTATTTCTTTCTTTCTTTCTCTCTTTCTTTCTTTCACTCTCTCTCTCTTTCTTTCTGTCTCTCTCTCTTGTTTTCTTTCTTTATTTCTGTCTCTCTCTCTCTCTTTCTCTCATTCTTTCTTTCTCTCTTTCTTTCTTTCTTTCTCTCTTTCTTTCTTTCTTTCTGTCTCTCTCTCTGTCTTTCTCTCTGTCTCTGTCTCTCACTCTGTGTCTCTCTCTTTGTCTCTGTTTCTCTCTCTCTCTCTCTCACTCTGTCTCTCTGTGTCTCTGTCTCTGTCTGTCTCTGTCTGTCTCTGTCTGTCTCTGTCTCTGTTTACTCAACACGGTTTGGGAACAGAAGGTCCTGCCCACAGGAAAGTCACAGTGCCGCGGTGTGAGGGAATATTGATGGGGAACTGGTCATGTTCTGCACCTTTCCTGCTCAGGTGAAGGGGGCGTGAGATTCGAGGAGTTGCGGTGATACGTTTCTGTGGGGTGGTCTTACAGAGGGGTATGGATGGGGTGAATAGCCAAGCTCCTGGGAGTGTTTGATGGTGGGGGAACAGCGTTGCGAGAACTTTGCTTTCAGAAAGCACGATGGTATTTTGCACGAACTGATCTCACGCCAGTTTTGCCAACGTTATTGGATATGACCAAGGAGCTGACAGGCTGCACGAAAGCGGAATGAGTTATAGAGCTGTACAGCACGGAAACACAGCCTTCTTTCCAACTCGTCCATGCCGACCAGACATCCTAAATTAATCTTGTCCCATTTGCCAGCACCCGGCCCATATCCCTCCAAACCCTTCCTATTCATGTCCCCATCCAGATGCCTTTTAAATGCTGTCATTATACCAGCCTCCACCACTTCCTCTGGCAGCTCGTTCCATACATGCACCACCGTCTGTGAAAAAGTTGCCCCTTAGGTCCCTTTTAAACCTTTCCCCTCTCACCCTTAACCTACGCGGTCCAATTTTGGACACCCCCACCCCTGGGAAAAAGACCTTGGCTATTCACCCTATCCATGCCCCTCATGATTTTATAAACCTTTATAAGGTCACCCCTCAGCCTCCGACGCTCCAGGGAAAACAGTCCCGGCCTGTTCAGCCTCTCCCTGTAGTTCAAACCGTCTAACCCTGGTAGCATCCTTTAAATCTTTTCTGAACCCTTTCAAGTTTCACAACATCCTTCCGATAGGAAGGAGACCAGAATTGCACGCAATATTCCAACAGCGGCCTAACCAATGTCCTGTACAGCCGCAACATGACCTCCCAACTCCTGTACTCAATACTCTGACCAATAAAGGAAAGCATAACAAACGCCGCCTTCACTATCCTATCTACCTGTGACTCCACTTTCAAGGAGCTATGAACCTGCACACCAAGGTCTCTTTAGAACATACAATATAGCACAGAACAGGCCCTTCGGCCCTCGATGTTGCGCCGACCTGTGAACTATTCTCAGCTCGTCCCCCTACACTATCCCAAAATCATCCATGTGCTTATCCAAGGATTGTTGAAATCGCTCTAATATGGCTGAGTTACCTACATTAGCAGGTAGGGCCTTACCATTCTCTGTAAAGAACCTGCCTCTGACATCTGTCTTAAATCTATCACCCCTCAATTTGTAGTTATGCCCTCTCGTACACGCTGATGTCATCCTCCTAGGAAAAGGACTTTCACTGTCTCCCCTCTCTAATCCTCTGACCATCTTGGATGTCTCTATCAAATCCCCTCTTAGCCTTGTTTCCAATGAGAACAGACCCAAGTCTCTCAGCCTTTCCTCATAAGACCTTCCCTTCAGACCAGGCAACATCCTGGTAAATCTCCTCTGCACCTTTTCCAATGCTTCCACATCCTTCCCAAAATATGGCGACCAGAACATGTACACAATATTCCAAGATTGGCCGCACCAGCGTTTTGTATGGCTGCAGCATGATATTGCGGCTCCGGAACTCAATCCCTCTACCAATGAAACCGAACACACCGTATGCCTTCTTAACAGCACTATCAACCTGGGGGGCAACTTTCAGGAATCTCTGAACGTGGACTCCAAGATCCCTCTGCACGTCCACACAACCAAGAATCTTTTTATTGACCCAGTACTCTGCCTTCCTGTTATTCGTCCCAAAGTGCATCACCTCACATTGAGCTGCATTGAACTCCATCTGCCACCTCTCAGCCCAATTCTACAGTTTATCCAAGTCCCCCTGCAACCTGTAACATTCTTCCACACTGTCCACTATTTCACCGACTTTAGTGTTATCTGTAAATTTACTAATCCATCCACCTATGCTTGTGTCTATGTCATTTATAAAAATGACAAACAGCAGTGGTCCCAAAACAGATCCATGTGGCACACCACTAATAACCGGACTCCAGGCTGAATATTTTCCATCAACCACCACTCGCTGCCTTCTTTCAGAAAGCCAGTTTCTAATCCAAACTGCTAAATCACCCTCAACTCCATGCCTCTGCATTTTCTCCAACAGCCTACCATGTGGAACCTTATCAAAGGCTTTACTGAAGTCCGTGTATACCACGTCAACTGCCCTACCCTCATCCAAATGCTTCGTCACCTTCTCAAAAATCTCAATGAAGTTTGTGAGATATGACCTGCCCTTGACGAAACCATGTTGACTATCTGAAATCAATTGTTGCTTGCTAGATGATTATAAATCTTATCTCTTATAACCCTTTCCAAAACCTTTTCAACGACAAATGTTCAGCAACACTCTCCAAGACCTTACCATTAAGTGTATAAGTCCTGCTAAGATTTGCTTTCTCAAAATGCAACACCTCGCATTTATCTAAATTAAACTCCATCTGCCACTCCTCAGCCCATTGGCCCATCTGATCAAGATCCAGTTGGATCTGAGACACACAGGTGAAACACAACAGGTCTGCCAACATCTGTGGAGAGAGAAAGCAGAATTCATGTTCCGCGTCCAGTGACCCTTCTTCAGAACTGAAACAGAGATAACCCTTTGAGTCTCACACAAATCTTGTTCAGAATGTCTGAAGAGGTTAGGTAGATTGGGAGAGGGTGTGGGGGCTGGAGGGGGTGACAGTGAGAGGGAAGGGGTGTAGGGGCTGGAGGGAGTGACAGAGATAGGGTGGGGATGTAGGGGCTGGAGGAGGTTACAGAGATAGGGAGGGGTGTAGGTGCTGGAGGGGGTTACAGAGATAGGGAGGGGT
>NW_025212717.1:10078-14611 GCF_004010195.1 Chiloscyllium plagiosum | reverse complement strand
GGGGGAGGGAGGGAGGGAGGGAGGGAGGGTGAGGCTGTGACAGAGATAGGGAGGGGGTGACAGAGATAGGGAGGGGGATGGAGGAGGTGACAGAGATAGGGAGGGGGTGTAGGGAGCTGGAGGAGGTAACAGAAATAAGGAGGGGATGTAGGGGCTGGAGGAACTGACAGAGATGTATGTAAATATGTGTAGATCCTGTCCCTCTAGAATCCCCTCCAACAACCTGCCCACCCCCCCCCCCACTGATGTCAGGCTCTGTAGTTCCCTGGCATTTCCTCACCACCTTTCTTAAAAAATGCCACACGTTAGCCAACCTCCATCCTTCCGGCACCTCACCTGTGATTATTGAAACGTCTCAGCAAGGGGCCCAGCAATCGCTTCCCAGGGAGTTCATGAGGGTGGCTCAGTGGTTAGCACCGCTGCCTCACAGCGCCAGGGACCCAGGTTCGATCCCTGTCTCAGGTGACTGTCTGTGTGGAGTTTGCACACTCTCCCCGTGTCTGGGTGGGTTTCCTCCCACAATCCCAAAGACGTGCAGGTTAGGGTGGATTGGTAAATGTGGAATAATAGGATCGGGTGGGTTACTCTTTGGAGGATCGGTGTGGACATGTCAGGCATATTTCCACACTGTGAGGCTTCTATGATTCTGGGATGCTCCTTATCAGGTCCTGGGGATTGAAGACATCCAGCACCTCCTTTTCAAGGTATCAAAATTTACAGCCCCAAAGTTTTCAAACTTCCATATCCTTCTCTGTAGTGAATACCGATGTGAAATATTCCATTCAATCCACCGGAATTACCATCACACTATCTCCCTCTAAATTATTATCGAGGCGCCATTTAGGAGGACGTGGTCGTCAAAGGTGCTATGTAAATGCACACTGGGGTTAAGCACGCTGTACGAAGGGAAGCTAATTTGTGTTTTTGTCTTTCGCTCTTGCTCCCCGTTGTCAGAAAAAACTGGCGGACGACGTCGAGAAACAGAAAGGTGAAGTGAAGGCAAAAGCAGGTACGGCTCTGAGCTATCTTTGTGAATGCCTGGGACCAGATGGGCAGAGGAGTGGCAGATGGAGTTTAATTTAGATAAATGCGAGGTGCTGCGTTTTGGAAAGGCAAATCAGGGCAGGACTTATCCACTTAATGGTGAGGTCTGAGGGAGTGTTGCTGAACAAAGAGAGTGCAGGTTCACAGCTTCTTGAAAGTGGAGTCGCAGGTAGATAGGATAGTGAAGGCGGCGTTTGGTACGCTTTCCTGTATTGGTCAGTGCATAGGAGTTGGGAGGTCATGTTGCGGCTATACATTGGTGAGGCCGCTTTTGGAATATTGCATTCCGTTCTGGTCCCCCTGCTGCAGGAAGGATGTTAGGAAACTTGAAAAGGTTCGGAAAAGATTTACAAGGATGTTGGAGGGTTTGAGCCACAGGGAGAGGCTGAACAGGCCGGGGCTGTTTTTCCCTGGAGTGTCGGAGGCTGAGGGGTGACCTTATAGAGGTTTACAAAATCATGAGGGGCATGGATAGGGTAAAGAGACAAGGTCTTTTCCTTGGGCTGGGGGAGTCTAAAACTAGGGGGGACAGGGGTTGAAGGTGAGAGGGGAATGATATAAAAGAGACCTAAGGGGTAACATTTTCACACAGAGGGTGGTACGTGTATGGAATGAGCTGCCAGAGGAAGTGGTGGATTCTGGATTAGTGATGCTGGAAGAGCACAGCAGTTCAGGCAGCGTCCAAGGACAGGCAAAATCGACGTTTCGGGCAAAAGCCCTTCATCAGGAATAAAGGCAGTGAGCCTGAAGCGTGGAGAGATAAGCTAGAGGAGGGTGGGGGTGGGGAGAAAGTAGCATAGAGTACAATCCAATTACAGCATTTAAAAAGCATCTGATTAATAGGAAGGGTTTGGAGGGATACAGGCCAAGTGCTGGCAAATGGGACTAGATTAGGTTAGGATATCTGGTCGGCATGGACGGGTTGGACTGAAGGGTCTGTTTCCGTGCTGTACATCTGACTCTATGTGCTACAAGTGAAAGTAAAGCTTCCTCTACACGGTCCCTCCCACCATCCCAGGGACAGGGACAGCATGGGGTTAGATACAGAGTAAAGCTCCCTCTACACCGTCCCCATCAAACATTCCAAAGACAGGAACAGCACAGGGTTAGATACAGAGTAAAGCTCCCTCTTCATTGTCCCCCATCAAACACTCCCAGGGACAGGGACAGCACGGGGTTAGATACAGAGTAAAGCTCCCTCTACACTGTCCACCATCAAACACTCCCAGGGACAGGGACAGCACGGGGTTAGTTACAGAGCTTTACACTGTCCCCCCATCAAACACTCCCAGGACAGGGACAGCACGGGGTTAGTTACAGAGTAAAGCTCCCTCTACACTGTCCCCCTATCAAACACACTGAGGACAGGGACAGCACGGGGTTAGATACAGAGTAAAGCTCCCTCTACACCATCCCTATCAAACACTCTGAGGACAGGGACAGCACTGGGTTAGATAAAGAGTAAAGCTCACTCTACACTGTCGCCCCCATCCCAGGGACAGGGACAGCACAGTGTAGATACAGAGTAAAGCTCCCTCTACACCGTCCCTATCAAACACTCCCAGGGACAATTAGAGACCATAAGGTCTGAGTGGCTAATGTCGGCCATTTGGCCCACTGAGTCTGTACAACCATTCCTTGAGCTCCAGGCTGATCTGACCACCATCGACATCACTATCCTGCCGTTTGCCCGAAACCTCGAACCCCTTTCCTGATCCAGCGTCTGGTGTTTGTTCCTCATGAACTGCGGGAGACAAATTGTTGTCAGGGCCAGAGCAGTGCCAGTTCCCAAACTGAGGCAAACCACTGGAGCGGACCGGAGAGTATTATCGAAATTCCAAACTTCCTCCCTGCACAAACCTAGTCCCAGTCACAGTTTAATGTCATTAATGGCCTGTGAGATGAGGCAGGGATATATCATACAGCACGGAAATTGACCTTAGGCTGGCACCGTGGCTCAGTGGTTAGCACCGCTGCCTCCCAGCGCCAGGGACCCGGGTTCGATTCTCCCCTCGGGCGACTATCTGTGTGGAGTTTGCACATTCTTTCCTCCCCCGTGTCTGTGTGGGTTTCCACGAGATGCTCTGGTTTCCTCCCACAGTCCAAAGATTCGCAGGTTAGGGTGGATTGGCCATGGGAAATTGTCCCATAGTGTCGAGGTATATGCAGGTTAGGGTGGATTGGCCATGCTAAATTGTCCCATAGTGTCGAGGGATATGCAGGTTAGGGTGGATTGGCCATGCTAAATTGTCCCATCGTGCCCAGGGATGTGCAGGTTAGGGTGGATTGGCCATGCTAAATCGTCCCGTAGTGCCCAGGGATGTGCAGGTTAGGGTGCATTAGTCAGGGATAAATATAGGATAATAGGGTCGGGGAATTGGTCTGGGAGGGTTACTGTTTGGAGTTTCGGTGTGGACCTGTTGGGCCGAAGGGCCTGTTTCCACACTGTAGGGGTTCTTTTGCTCCAATTTGTCCATGATGCCCAGATATCCTCAATTAATCTCGTTCTGTTTGCCATGGAGTTTAAAAACAGGGAGGTTATGCTGCAGCTGGACAGGGAGCTGGTGCGGCCACACCTGGGAGTACAGTGTCCAGTTTCGGTGTCCTTACTTGAGAAAGGATGTAGTGGGCCCTGGAAGGCGGGTGGGGGGCGCACAGGAGGTTCAATGGGTTGTTTCTGGAGTTCAGAGGGTTGGCTCATGAGGAGAGATTGAGCAGGCTGGGATTATACTCACCGGAATTTAGATGAATGAGGGGGGATCTTATGATGAAGGGACTGGATAAGATCGAAGGCTGTTCCCGCTGGAGGGTGAAGCTAGAACGACAGGGGTGCGTCCCCTCAAAATAAGGAGGGGAGCAGATTTCGGGCTGAGCTGAGGAGGAACCTCTTCACCCAGAGGGTTGGGAATGTGTGGGAATCCCCGCCCAGTTGAGGCTACCTCATTGAATGTTTACAAGACAAGGATCGAATTTGGAGCAGTAAAGGGATTGGGGGTTACGGTGAGCGGGGGCGGAGGAAGTGGAGCTAAGTTCGTGAGAACGGTCGGCCATGATCTTATTGAACGGCGGAGCAGGCCCGAGGGGTAAGATGGCCGCCTCCCGCTCCTCCTCCTCCGACACAGCACGGAAACAGACCCTTCGGTTCAACTCTGACCAGATATCCTAATCTAGTCCCATTTACCAGCACTTGGCCCATATCCCTCTAAACCCTTCCTATTCATGTCCCCATCCAGATGCCTCTTAAATGTTGCAATTGTACCAGCCTCCACCACATCCTCTGGAAGCTCATTCCATACATGTACCACCCTCTGTGTGAAAAAGTTGCCCCTTAGGTCTCTTTTATATCTTTCCCCTCTCACCCTAAACCTATCCCCATTAGTTCTGGACTCTCCCACCCCAAAAAAACTTTGTATTTACCCTATCCATGCCCCTCATGATTGTATAAACCTCCCTCAGCACTCACACACACACACACTCCCTTTCCCTCTC
>NW_025212717.1:8400-10018 GCF_004010195.1 Chiloscyllium plagiosum | reverse complement strand
CTCACACACACACATTCTCTCTCTCTCCCTCTCACACACACACACAGACACACACACACACGCTCTCTCTCTCACACACGCTTACATTCTCTCTTACACATATAAACACGCACACACAGACACAGATACACACATGCAGACACATTCATACAATCACACACAGACACACACTGTCACTCACGCACACAAGTTCTTACACACATAGCACACGCTCACTCTCTCACACACACACTTGCAGACACAAATACGCACACTCGCAACTGTACACACGTTGACACACACATGCACACTCAACTGTACACACACTGTAAACACACATGCACACTCACAACTGTACATACACTGTAAACACATATGTACACTTCCAACTGTACACACTGACACATGCGCACAACTGTACACACATGTGCACTCACACGCACACTCACAGCTGTACACACACTGACACACGCACACTCACAACTGTACACACACTGACACATTTGTTGCCCGTCCTTAATTGCCCCCGTGAGGCTTGCTAGGGCTCAGTCAGAGGGTAGTTCGGGATCATCGATTCCAGTGCCGAATGGGGGTGGGGGCAAACTGAAAACTGGAGCTGCGATCAATGCCATCTCGCCTAGGACGGTGGAATGGGTTCGAAGGCCAAAGGGCCTCAGACTGGGAAGGTCTGGGGGTCAGCTGGTTCATGATGCAGAGTCATGCCAACAGCGCAGGGTTCAATTCCTGACCCCAGCTGAAGTCCCGATGGAGTCTCTACCTTCTCGCTCTGTCCTGTTTGGATTGAACCTGCCCGAATTTATCTCTCTCTCTCTCTCTAGTGAGAGAGCAGCCTATGTCTCTGGTGTTATGTGTCCATCACCGAATGCCAAATGGTGGCAAACGGGATGAGGTCAGATTGGCATTGCTGGTTGGCATGGACGGGTCGGTTTCCGTGCTGTACACCTCTGTGATTGAGATAAGGAGAAATTTCTTCCCCCAACGAGTTGGGAGTCTGTGGAATGTGTTTGAGGCCAAAACGTTGTGTGTCTACTAGAAGGAGGTAGATATAGCTCTTGTAGCTAAAAGGATCATGGGATATGGGGAGAGTGCAAGATTAGGATATCGAGCTCAATATTCGGCCATATTGAATGTCTTAGCAGTCCTGAGGGGCAGAATGGCCTGCTCTTGCTCCTACCTCCTACGTCTCTACTTTTAAGGAAAAGTCTCAGGGTCTGCACCTGAAAGGGAGCTAGAGGGGTCACAGAGAGAGAGGAATATTTGATGGAAATAACACAGAGTGCCTGATGGGAAATTGCGAGTCCAGCCTGTTTGCTTGCTCAGAAATGTTCCAATTTAAAATTCCCCTGTGTAGATGAGCTCAAGAAAATGGAGGAAGAGAAAAAGAAAGTGGAAGCCAACCTGGAGGAGTTCAAGAAGCTCTGTGAAGTGGCCGACAAGATGAAAGATTTGACAAAGTAGGAGTCACCCCACCAGAGGGACATTCAACCTCAAAGTGTGTGTGTGTGAGAGAGATAAACTGTGTGTGTGTGTGAGGGTGTGTGTGAGGGTGTGTGTGTGTGTGAGAGAGTGTCTGTGTGTGTGAGGGTGTGTGTCTGTGTGTGAGGCACCGTGTGTGTGC
>NW_025212717.1:4349-7382 GCF_004010195.1 Chiloscyllium plagiosum | reverse complement strand
CGTGGGGAGAGGTGAGCTGTGAGCAGGGATGTTGGAACAGTGGGAAGTAGTGACCTTCCGAAGGTGGGGACCAGCAGTACCAAGCTGGTGCCCTGGGTTTCCTGTGTACAAATTGGGCACAATGCGGGGCTAATGTTTAATGAACAACACGCAAAATCTTCCGAGGTATCAGAAAGGCTGATGATTTATTAACCGTCTGACCCTAACCTGTCTCTCTCACTCTCTCTCTTTGTTCCAGGAAGCTCTGCCCACAGCAACCTTCCATTCAGAGCCAGGCCTAGGTAAGACTATCTGTCCCCATTTCCCTTTCAATCATACCCCACAAACACAGGGACGTCCTGCTCCCTCTGCGAATCTGGGTTTCCCAACAGCAATTTTCCATCCTCCTTCACTCCCCCTTTCGTGACACGCGGTTCCCATGGGAACCTTTTTTTGATGCCTCTGCCCATCGCGCTGGTCCGGGCTGAGGTACCCAGTCATGGTATATGGTGGCTATAGAGACATCCAGCATGGAAACAGACCCTTCGGCCCACCCAGTCCGTGCTGAACAGATCCCGAACTAAACTAGTCCCACCCATATCCCTCCAAACCTTTCCTGTTCATGAACTTATCCAAATGTTTTTGAAATGTTATAACTGTGCCCACATCCATCACTTCCTCTGGAAATTCATTCCACACCCGATCCACCTCAACACCTTTCTCTTCCCTCCCTAAAAAAGTACACCCCCTAGTTTTGAACACCCCACCCTAGGGAAAAGATCACCTTATCTATTCCCCCAGCAATGTTTTACAAACCTCGCTTAGGTCGCCCTCCGACACTCCAGTGAGAAAAAGTCCCATCACTCTTTATAACTCAAACCCTCCATACCCGGCATCACCCTGGTGAATCTCTGCTGAGCCCTCTCCAGTTTAATAATCTCCTTGTAACAGGGCGACTAGAGCTGGACACAGTTCTCCAGACGAGGCCTCACCAATGTCTTGTACAACCCCAACATGACGTCCCCAACTCCTGTACTCAAAGGCCTGAGCAATGAAGGCAAGCTTGATAAACGCCTTCTTAACCACCCCGTCCACCCGTGACGCAAACTTCAAACAATTATGTCCCTGTTCGACAACATCCCTGGGCACTACGGGACAATTTAGCATGGCCGATCCACCCGAACCTGCACATCCCTGGGCACTATGGGACAATTTAGCATGGCCAATCTAGCCTAACCTTCACATCCCTGGGCACTACGGGACAATTTAGCACGGCCAACCCACCCTAACCTGCACATCCCTGGGCACTATGGGACAATTTAGCATGGCCAATCTAGCCTAACCTGCACATCCCTGGGCACTACGGGACAATTTAACACGGCCAACCCACCCTACCCTGCACATCCCTGGGCACTATGGGACAATTTAGCATGGCCAATCCCCCCTAACCTGCACGATGGAGCCCCCGGAGGAAACCCACGCAGACACGGGGAGAATGTGCAAACTCCACACAGTCAGTTGCCCGAGGGGGGAATTGAACCCAGTTCCCTGGCGCTGGGAGACGGCGGTGCTAACCACTGAGCCACCGTGTCGCCCTTGATCGCAAGACTGTCGCCTGGCTCTAGGCTGTCCAGCCCAGATGGAATGTTCCAATCTGACGCACCCCCCCCCCACCTTTGAACTCCACTTAAACCCAGGCCTGGCTGAACCAATGGAACAGTCCTGCCTTCCCCGCTTTCTCAGCCAAGGGACTCTCCGCTGTCCTCACTCTGTGGCGAGTAGGTCTTTCCGCGGAGCAGGAGACCCAATCCGGTCGCCTCACATTCCCTCCTCTGCCTGTCCGGGAATTGCCTTGAGCCTCACTTTCCCGGTCTGGGATCCGGGAGGTCCTGAACTCAGGTCCCAGGAACTGCAGCGCCCAGGTCCCGCTTGCTGACAGTCAGAGGTAAGGGCTGTGCTCCCCGAGGTGCTGTCTCCGGATGGGATGAGAATCAGGAACACTCTGCTCCCCGCCCCCCCGTGACCGTCACAGAGGCAGCTGTGGCAACGTGGACCCTTTCTTAGTCTCTGTAGCTCTCTGACAGGAGAAGACACGACTGTGGGTTGGGCGGCAGGCGGTCGGGAAAGTGTCCAGTTACCGTGGGTCAGCATGAACCTGACATCTCTCCCGACCCGTCAATTCTGATATCACCTCCCGGCGAGACTTGACCACCCCCTCCCTTCTCTGTCCTCTCCTTCTCTTGCAGTCACTCAAAGCAGCCTGATCGCAGGACTTACGGGACACATTGATCAAGACCCCAACCCCTACTGGATTTTGCATGGAGCTGGGCGGTGGAGACTGCGTGATTCCAGAAACGACAAAGGCCACTGCAGGCACACACAACACGTACACAATCGGAGCAGGGTGTACACCACTAGTGGCCCCAAACCCATCCGACAAGGCCCAAGTGGAATATTCATCCCTCCCACCCCCCCCCCCCCCACCCCTCCACTCGCCCTGGACAGGGGCAGGGGGGTTTGGTGGGCTGGGAGGGGGGCAACACTCAAGAAGCTCGACACCATCCAGGGCAAAGATGCCCCCCCTTCCCACCACCCCTCGATTGGCGCCGCACCCACTCAGTCGGAGCAATGTGTACCATCGACAAGATGCACCGCAGCGACTCGCCAGCCTCTTCCAAAGCAATGACCATTGCCGTTTAGAGAGACCAGGGAAACACCTAGCCCCCTCCCCTCCAAGCCCCGAATTGGAAACATGTCGACCCTTCCCTTCCCCTGGGGCCGAACCCCTGGAGCTAACAGTGTGGTTGAAGGAGGCAGCTCACTGACACCCGTGTCAAGGGTGACTCGTTTACTCACTTCAACCGCGCTTTCCGAACGTTGTGACCCCCCAACGATGACTTGTGTACCCGGCACCTTCCAACTCCAGAGGTATCCCCTACCCCATCTCTCTCTCTCTCTCCCCTTCTCTCTCACTCCCCCTCTTCTTTTCTCTCTCTCTCCCCTCCTCCTTTTCTGTCTCTTCCCTTCTCTCTGTCCCCCTCTCTTTTTTCCTCT
>NW_025212717.1:0-4064 GCF_004010195.1 Chiloscyllium plagiosum | reverse complement strand
CCCCCCCTCATTGATGCCCATTTGGGCTGAGATTCTCAGTACAGTTTTCCCAAAGTGCCTTTCCACCTCCTCAAAAACCCAGCCTCCGTCCTCAGGGAACTTCCTCCACGCCGTTCGGCCCTTTTCTGCCATTGGCCTGCTGTGCTCTCCCAGCGCCACACCCTTGGCCTCTGATCTGCAGGCCTCACTTTCTCCCTCTCAGCTGTAGGCCAGACCAGGTAAGGATGGCGGTTTCCTTCCCTGAAGGGGTTTTCCGACAATGGATTTATGGTCATCATTAGACTCAGATTTTCTTGCCCCGCGCCCTGCCCCCCTTACTGGATTCAAATGCCAACAGGGCAGGATTTGAACTCAGCTCCCCAGAACGTCACCTGGCTTTCTGAATGAACAGTCCAGCGATCATAGCCACCATCCTGCCCTTGTATGGAGGGCACTAATTAGCCCTCGGGTGGACATCTCGAGAAAGCAGAGCTGATCGCCGTTGCGTCACCACCACCCCCCACCCGAGCCAATCAGGAGCCGGAATACCACGGCGACCTTGCTGGAAATCTCCGGGGGACGGGAAAGGAGCTATGCAAGCGCAGCAGGAAGCCAGCGAGAGAGAGACAGCGAGGCAAGCTTTCGGAACCCGGAACATCGTCACGTCGTATCTCCAACCCTCCCCTCACTGCCCAGAGAGAGAGAGAGAGGGGCAAGCTTTCCCAATCCGGAACACCGCGTCGCGTTTCCCACTGCTCGCAGCACTTTCCCTCCTCGTCCCGTCGATGTCAAATCTGGCCACGGTAGTGTCCCGACCCCCGAGCCGGGAGCCCGGGGTCTCGCGTGCCCGACATTCCGAAGGCTGCCGAGGTGAATTGATCTGCGAATCGTTCCTCATCCGTGACCACGCTGTGTCTGTGCCTGCCGCGACTCGGGAAACTTCAGCCCCTTTTCTGATCAATAAAAAAAGAGCTTGACACACCAGCTGGGCGTATTACTGCTGCTCCTGGTTGGCACTGCGTACCCGCCTGTGCACCATTCGCGGTGCGTTGGTGGCCAGGGATCATGACTGGTACTCACACTCTTGAGAATTTCAGGGCTTGGTCTTCAGGCACTTTAACAGACAATGTCAGGGTGGAAACGAGGGGCTATAACGTTCAGGGAGGAAGGTATAGGGGAAGTGTCAGAGGTCGCGTCTTTACTCAGAGAGTGGTGGGTGCATGGACTGCACTGCCAGCAGTGGTAGTGGGGTCAGAGACATTAGGGATATTAAAGCGACTCTTGGATGGATGATAGTCCAATGGGGGGTAGGTAGTTAGTTTGATTTTATAGTAGGATAGAAGCTCCCAGCACCACATCGAGGGGCCTGTGCTGTACTGTTCCGTGAAACCTATAGATAGGAGACGCAATCATAGACACTCAGGGATATCGAATTTCTAGCCAGTAATGTTGAAATGCATCAATGGTGTTACCATCACTGAATCCCCCCACTATCAACATCCTGGGGGTTACCATTGAGAGAGAATCTAACCATCACCCCCTTGACATTCAATGGTGTTACCATCACTGAATCCCCTCCCACTATCAACATCCTGGGGGTTACCATTGAGAGAATCTAACCATCGCCCCCTTGACGTTCAATGTTGTTACCATCACTGAATCCCCCCACTATCAACATCCTGGGGGTTACCATTGAGAGAGAATCTAACATAGAACAATACAGCGCAGAACAGGCCCTTCGGCCCTCGATGTTGTGCCGACCTGTGAACTATTCTCAGCTCGTCCCCCTACACTATCCCAAAAACATCCATGTGCTTATCCAAGGATTGTTGAAATCTCCCTAATGTGGCTGAGTTAACCCCCAGGATGTTGATAGTGGGGGGATTCAGTGATAGTACTAACAGGAATCCAAGAAGGATGTGGGGGTTAGAAATTAATTTTGGGGATATGGGATTGTGGGCATAGGGCGATCCCAATGAAAGAAGCAGTAAGTTCTAGCCCTCGTCCAGCATTAACAAACTCAAACCCCAGACACTGATGCTCCCCTCCCATACATTACTGGGAGGGTCCTGCACTTTCAGCAAACATGCCGCCTCTCAGAGACGTTCAGCCGTGACCCCCAGTCCCCTTCAAACGGACAGAGGCGTGTCCCAGAGAGGAGGAACAGCTCCCTATTCATCCGAACCGACCTTTAACCCTCAATTAGAAGCTGTTGGCATCAACAGATTGGCATGATGGGTGCCCCACCCCTCACTACACTGCCACTGTTTGTAAAAATCTGAGACATCTTGGGGGCATTTGCTACTGAGATAAAAGCGCTCTAATTTTATGCACTTGCATGATGCAGCAAAATAATGCATCAAAGTTAACTCTCGACCCTCCTTGCCCCACTGTGTGTGACATCTCTCCACACCCATTTCCATTTTGCCTGATTTATTAGCCCTCAGTATTTTTATCTTCTATAAATACTTTATCGCCCAATAAACGCCGCAAATCTTGCAACACTTGGCCGTCAACTCGCATTCCCTTCTGCCGTTTCCCGCTAAAGCCTCAGAACATGTCGCGTCCTTCCTCAGATGCTGCCAGACCTGCTGAGTTCCTCCGGCACGCCCATGAGCCACCCAGTCTGGCGCATTGAGTGTGCTGTGCGTCCCCATCGCATTCCCCCGGCCTTCAGACAACCCCGAAATGAGCGATTCCGCCCCCCCCAATAGAGCAATTTGTCTGCCCTCCTCCCCATTACCCTGTACAGTCCCAATTTTTGGTGAGGGGAAGGACATGTACAGTGTTCAATGTGGGTAGGTATTAAGAACTGGGCACAAGGGTTGGCATCGGTAAATATGAGACACCCTGGTTAATAACGATACACACAGAGGAGGAGGAGACACTGTCGCTGACACAAAGGATTACACTAGAATTTCTGCCAGTGCTTCCCTGTGATTCAGGCTGCTGCAATCTCCTGGTGCCAGGGTAAATGAGCAGGAGAGAGAGTGCCCGAGCGGGTACAGAATATCCCAGAACCAGGGACACAGGTAAGGAAAACGAAGCCAGGTTTCAGGAGCTACAACCACTCAGGTTTAAAATCCCACAGCGTGACCGCCACTTATCGCCATACTGTGGAGGACAGGTTACTGAGTATATTCAGGAAAGATATTGATAATATATTTTTACTGGTTAATGCCATCATGTTGTTTGGAGAGAAATTGGGAATATAACAATGAGACAGAAAATCAGACATGACAACACTGAATGGGAGAGCAGACTACAAGGGCAGAATGGCCTCTTCTGGTTTCTGTGTTTCTGTCAGTTTAATGTCCTTCTGAAAATCTCGCCCTAAAAAGTATCAGTGATTAAATCGGGGAAGCACATCAGTAGCTGTTTTCGTTCAAACGTTCCTGCATCTTGAAAACGTGATTTTCTTTGCAGAGACGATGAGCAGTCAGTGTGAGGATCAAAGTGGGCCACAGGGCTCCTGATGCTGTCTCAGTGAAACAGTCACAGGAAGGCTTCCTTACTGTCGATGGCCGATCGCCTACAATAAAGAACGACACTTCATGGAACTACCGGATTGTTCACGTCCCTGGCTGTGAATGTTCTGTGTGATTTTTGGGCAATATAAATGTAGCAGAAATACACTGAATATCCTCATTTAAACGGAGGATTGGGCAGTTATAAAGCACTTTATGTTTTATATCTTAAGGGTATCCCAAAAATGTTTTACAGGTAATCGAACTTTTCTGGAATTTATCTGGAATTGTAGGGAATGGAGGGAATTTAAGAAACAGGGCGACTTACAGACACTAATAAAGAGCCAGAGCCACAGCTACAGGATGAGATTGTCCTGGAGATGTTTCCGAGCTCAATCTGTGACCCACACAAGACCGGGACACCAGTGGATGGAAGACAATCAGGTTTTGGTCATATGGAGAAAGTGTTTTATGGTCTCTGTGATTGTTATGGATCTAGACTACCAAAAGGCCTTTGATAAGGTGCCTCATGGGAGGCTGATGAGTAAGGTGAAGGCCCATACTGTTCGAGGTGAATCACTGGCTGGGATTCAGGTTTGGCTGAAGGCAGAGAGGTGG
>NW_025212716.1:23506-28188 GCF_004010195.1 Chiloscyllium plagiosum | reverse complement strand
CAATGTGTTCCTGCTGATTAAAACACTTTTTAAAAGGGTTAAGCATGGAGTTTTGGAAGCATATAAGCATTTGGAAGCATTATCTGTTTAAGGACTTTGAAAGGAAGGGAATTATGGCTGTTATTTCAGAGGGCAATAAGTTCAAAGGTTAGTTTGAAAGAAAACCTGAGGAAGTTATGTGAAGTGTCAAGGAGCCTCAAGGGTAGATCTGAAAGATAGATGGTCAACAATAGGTGGAAATGAGGTAGGGACAGCAAGTGATTAAGCAGAATGACAGGCAGGTGAATTTTATGGATCCCAACTCTGCATTTAAAGGCAGGGCCACATAGAGTAAAGCAGGTGGCCTGCCTCCTGTCACCCTTGCCCTTGCACCCATCAATAACATGAGACAGGTAAGGCAGTCCACTTGCCCTTCACCTACTTATGCCTTTAAATGAACAACTGACTGCCACTTAATAGCCTTAATCTGTCATAAAACGTTGTCTGGTTGAAGAAGGCAGTGGAATGGTGAGCAGCTTTCATTAATGGCTAGGAAGGGGGATACCACCTATTGGGGCATCTCCTGGGCTCTTGAGACACTCTTCAACAAGATTAAACAATCCATTTATCTTTCTCCTCTTGATATTTAAAATACTTTCCCTCTTTCCCTCCATGCCTTATTAACTGAATGAGAATAATCAATAAGAAATTGGTCTTCATCATATCTGTTTCTTTAACTTAAAAATAATTCCACTATGTTCAACTTGCACTTCAAAATACACTTATAGGAAGCCACGTGAAATTAGCAATTGCCATTTTTAATACTTTGGTATTCCACCTTTAGACCACACTTGATAAACATCAACAAAGTCCACATTACTGCCCATATCAATAGTTAAAAACAGCAGTGAAGATATACCAGATTGGTCTTATATTAGGTTTTCTGGAAGAATTCTTGATTGATTACTCTTTCAAGATTATCTGACTTTAAACAGAGAAATAAGATCAGAGAGTGTAGAATAAGATTTACATAGACTGTTAAGATTTTAACTCTAAAAATGCATTTGTTCAACTAGGAAACAAGATAATATAATTTCTGTCATCGAGTAAAAAGGAACTGTGTAGAGCAAAATTCTTATATGTTAAATTTCACATGCAAGAACAACACTGCTCATAGTCAGGATGAAAAATAAAATTTTAAATCACTGCAGATTGTGACAACAGTATCTTTATTTCTCCAGTCTCCATTTTTTGAGCATGTGATTAACATTTGATATAATTTGCAAAGAAAGCTGTTATTGTTTTGTTTGTAACTGTAAGCCAACAAAGTAGATGATGCATCATTAACTGAAATTGCAATGCAGAAATTTACCAGTGTCCACAGTATACTAAGAAATGTTATTAAATATCAAGATTAAATGAAGAAAAATCTATAAATGTGCCAAGATTGTCGGTATGTAAGCAGACAATTTGCTGATGAAAATCTGGGTGGATACATTAAATGAATCTCAGGACATGGAAGCCAGACTTTGAAGTCCTGCTCCAGGAAATTTTGGGTGAAGTTGTTTCCATTTAGAAACGACGGAAATTTGATAATGATCTCACCTTCTCATATGCTTATTGTAAAGGAAGTAGATTGCACATCAAGGTAATATTATTTATTTTCTGCGTTGATATATCTTATTTATTATGTTACTTTTGAGGCCTGCAAAAATTCATTTTGCATGAAACCAAGAAACATTACAAATGGTGCATTTACAAAATATTTCTGTAATAATTTACATTTTTGTATTTCGTAATACTTAGTACTGGAAATGAACAGAACATGTTTTGCGGATATTATGTGAAAGGTTAAAAACATGGCAAGTGAGTTTTGAGATTAAAATACATTATATTTATTAGATCCAATGGGAAAAGTTTCAATGTCATATCTTATTTGTCTGTGAATTTTAAGTTAATGTTGATCAACATATTGTGAAAGATTTGTCAATGTTGCTAAGTATCTTCTCATTTCTTCTATCTGTTGACCATTGCATCTGTGGACAAATAAATGTTTTGTTTGCAAAGGAAGCAATTTGTTTGGAAAGTAAAGTATAAATGCATTTGTCTATCAATAAATAAGGAATTATATGATTCTAAAACAGTCAGAAAACATAATTAAGCATGTACTGGTTGCAAAATAAATGCTTTTATTGGTGAATTTATCTGGAATAAAGGGGCAAAAATTATATTGAATATTTCTGTAAAACTGGCCACAACTGATATCCAGGCTAGAATGGATTTCCATTGAAAATAGCACCAAAACAGAAGAAGGCCATGTTGCTGCTCAGACAAGACCTAGCTGCAGTTTTGCACCTGCAAACCCAACTGTGCTAACAAATCTGCAGATACTTCCTTTTTCCCCAGCGATGGTAACGATAACAAGCAACATAAAGTTGCAAATTTATTGTAACTGAAACAATTCTGATACACATAGAATCTGTACAGTGTGGAAACAGGGAATTCGGCCCAGCAGGTCCACACCAACCTTCTAAAGAATTCCACCCAGACCCATTCCCCCCAATCCTAACTCTGACCCTGCATTTCCCATGGTTAACTCACCTAACCTACACATCCCTGAACACTATGGGTAATTTAGCATGGCCAGTCCACCTAACCTGCACATCTTTGGACTGTGGGAAGAAACCAGAGCAGCTGGCAGAAACTCACATAGACAGCATGCAAAGTCCACACAGACAGTCACCCAAGAGTGGAATTGAACCTGGGTGCCTGGCGGTGTGAGGCAGCATTGCTAACCACTGAATCACCATGCCACCCAAAAGACTATGAATAGCTTGTTTCTAAAATGATTTTATATTGCTTATAGATTAGTATCCTTTACATTTGCAATTCAAAGGGTTTCATGTGCTAGACAGCATTGGACATCTTGGCAGAAAGGAAACCCTTTAGTAACTTCAACCATTTTACTGTACCAGATTACATTTGGCAATTACCTTTCCTCCACTTACACAGCTTTCATTGTCTTCATATGTGGACACATGAATATGTTAATCACAAACACAAATATTGCTGGAAAAGCTCAGCAGGTCTACCAGCATCTGTGAAGAGAAAGCAGAGTTGTTGTTTTGAGTCCGGAGACCCTTCTTCAAAAGAGTCCAAGTTCTGAAGAAAGGTCAATGGACCCAAAATGTTAACTCTGCTCTCTCTCCTCCAATGCTGCCAAAGATGCTGAGTTTTTCCAGCAATTTTTAATTTTGTTTCTGAGTTCAAGCAATTACAGTTCTTTAGTTTTATTGAATATGTTAATCCTCTGCCAAGCAACTGACTTGATTAAATTGACAGCTAAGGCCAACTAAGGCCAAGAATTTTATCAGGATGGTCTCTTGGGTAGCAATAATACTTACCTGATTCAGGAGGTTGGGCCTTCTAATTATGCAATATAATCAGACCTTGATTATATTGTCAGGGAAATGTTGGAGACAAGGCAATCCACAGCAGAAACAGCAAATCCAATGTCAAAACCTGTATTATACAGGTCAATCACTGTGTAGAATCAATTATTATTCTATGCCTTCATAAAAAGTGTGGTTATCACTAGGAGAAGTGGGATATTTATTTTTACTGCTGGGCAGAATTTACTTTTCATTCAACGAATCATGGAGTGATACCATATAGGAGTCTATTTGGTCCATTGTGCAAGTACAGTTATAGAGTCATAGAGATGTACAGCACTGAAACAGACCCTTCAGTCCAACATGTCCATGCCAACCAGATATCCCAACCCAATCTAGTCCCACCTGCCAGCATCCGGCCCATATCCCTCCAAACCCTTACTATTCATGTACCCATTCAGATGATGTTGCAATTGTACTGGCCTCCACCACTTCCTCTGACAGCTCATTCCATACATGTACTATCATCTGCATGAAAAAGTTGCCCCTTAGGTCTCTTTTATATCTTTCCCCTCTCACCCTAAACCTATGTCCTCTAGTTCTGGACTCCCCCACTGCAGGGAAAAGACTTTGTCTATTTACCCTATCCATGCCCCTCATCATTTTATAAACTTATATAAGGTCACTCCTCAGCCTCCGACGCTCCAGGGAAAACAACTCAAGCTTATTCAGCCTCTCCCTATAGCTCAACTCCTTCCTACTTCATTGCTCTTTCTTCATAGCCCTTACTTTTTTATTCTTCTTGAGTATTTATCCAGTTCTCTTTTGTGTATAACTACTGAATCTGATTCCACTACCTTTTTATATGGTGCAATCCAAATCACAAAAGCTGGCTATGTGAGAAATGTTTCCTCATGTTCTTTTGATATTTATCTTAAGCCTCTGACCTTTGATTAATGACCCTTCAGCCATTGGAAACAGATTCTTCTCATTTCCACTCATTGTATAAATTCTACAATGGGGGCCCTCTTGTGCCACAAGAGGTAGTGTCCCTATCCCTGGACTAAGAGGCCGAGTTCAAGTCTCACCTGTGCCAGATCTAATGCTGGCTATAATTCCACTTGGTATGCTTTCCTTTATTGGTCAGAGTATTGAGTACAGGAGCTGGGAGGTCATGTTGCGGCTGTACAGGACATTGGTTAGGCCACTGTTGGAATATTGCGTGCAATTCTGGTCTCCTTCCTATCGGAAAGATGTTGAGGGTTCAGAAACGATTTCCAAGGATGTTGCCAGGGTTGGAGGATTTGAGCT